>NC_134581.1:51012500-51300000 GCF_037038515.1 Microtus pennsylvanicus
GCCACATCCATGATAAACACTACACCAGCTTCAAACATTGCCTCCTCCTGCAGAAGATGGAGTCAAGTATGAAGTACTCCAGAACACCTTGTGGTTAATCCACAGCCAGGGTCAGTACTTCTAGGTGACTACCAGCATTGATTCCATGGGGTGTTCCTGTGCTGTCCCCCAGTGGCTTCATGGACTGAGCCTGCGCTGTCCCCAGTGACTTCATGGGCTGGGCCTGCGCTGTCCCCCAGTGGCTTCATGGGCTGGGCCTGCGCTGTCCCCAGTGGCTTCATGGGGTGTTCCTGTGCTGTCCCCAGTGACTTCATGGGCTGGGCCTGTGCTGTCCCCCAGTGGCTTCATGGACTGAGCCTGTGCTGTTTCCAGTGACTTCATGGGCTGGGCCTGCGCTGTCCCCCAGTGGCTTCATTTGATTACACCTATGCTCTCCCCTGGGTTCAGGTGGGGCACCTGTGCTGTCACCAGGCTTTGCTGCTACCTCCAAACTCAGGCTCATTGCTGAAGTGGCCCAGCATCTCCACTTTACACCAAATCTTCTGAGCCCTGCATCAGAGCCTGGCCCAGAGCCCTGTGCTCAGCATCCCAAGCACAGTAAGAAAACAAGTGACCCCTCAAAGAGGTCCAAACAAGTAGATTACTTTGGAAGCAAAGCCTACAAAACAAACAGGACCCTTAGGAAAGCAGGAAACGAGCAGATTTTATTCCTTGGTATAGTCTTAGAGTGGAGGCTGCAAAGATTAAAGCTATTTATCCTCTGGTCGTGTAGTGAGCCGGACAGGATCTCCATTACAAGATGGCGCTGACATCCTGTCTTGTTGGTAATAAACAACTCCATATTTGGCTATGCCTTTGAGAGCTGCGCGTCCCTGCTTCCCGCATGCGCGGTGGATGAGGATCCTTGAGCCTATCCCGATGCGGTCTGGTGTCAGCTGTTGGTGGCAGCCAATCACAGGGCAACCCGTGTGCCAATTCCCTATTTAAGCGGCTGCCTAAGTGCCCCCCTTCGCTTCGCTTCCTGCTGTCTCTCCCCTTAGCTTCCTGCCCTTCCCTTCCTCTCCCTCGTTTCCTGCCCCCTCCTTTCCTGCTCCCCATCAATCAAGGGCACTCCAGTAAAGCGTGTTCTGAGTAGAATCCTGATGTGGTGGTCATTCTTTCTCGCTGGTCGAGAAGCCCGCCACATGGTCGGGCCTTAGCTCGCTTGGTCGGAAAACGCATTCCCACACACACTCAACACACACACACATGTGCACAACTCTATAGACTTACGGGTTTGTGCTTCTGAGCTGAAAAAGCAGTATTCCTGGACCCCTAAAGAAGCTTGTAACATGTCTCCTTGGACAAATGAGGACCTAGGAAATGGCTTCCTCAGAGTGAACAGTCTCCAGAGCAGCAATGCTGTCTTTGCATGGCCTGGGTCCCACACCTCTGACTAGGGGCAACAAGGGAACAAAGACAAGACAGACACACATTCAAAAAAGCTATGGTTTTGGAAGCTCAGTGTGTTTATTATGTTCAGCTGAACAAGGAGACAGGCGTATTACATACAGATAAACAAGGAGGCAGGGTTAGTACATATAGCTAAAGAAGGAGGCAGGGTTAGTATATACAGGTGAACAAGGAGGCAGGGTTAGTATAGACAGGTGAAGAAGGAGGCAGGGTTAGTATATACAGGTGAACAAGGAGGCAGGGTTAGTATATACAGGTGAACAAGGAGGAAGGGTTAGTATATACAGGTGAACAAGGAGGAAGGGTTAGTATATACAGCTAAAGAAGGAGGCAGGGTTAGTATATACAGGTGAACAAGGAGGCAGGGTTAGCATATACAGGTGAGCAAGGAGGAAGGGTTAGTATATACAGGTGAAGAAGGAGGCAGGGTTAGTATATACAGGTGAAGAAGGAGGAAGAGTTAGTATAGACAGCTAAAGAAGGAGGCAGGGTTAGTATATACAGGTGAAGAAGGAGGCAGGGTTAGTATATACAGGTGAACAAGGAGGCAGGGTTAGTATATACAGGTGAACAAGGAGGAAGGGTTAGTATATACAGCTGAAGAAGGAGGCAGGGTTAGTATATACAGCTGAAGAAAGAGGCAGGATTAGTATATACAGGTAAACAAGGAGATGAGTTAGAACATACAGCTGAAGAAGGAGGCAGGATTAGTATATACAGGTAAACAAGGAGGCAGGGTGAGTATATACAGGTGAACAAGGAGGCAGGGTTAGTATATACAGGTAAACAAGGAGATGAGTTAGAACATACAGCTGAAGAAGGAGGCAGGATTAGTATATACAGGTAAACAAGGAGATGAGTGAGAACATACAGCTGAAGAAGGAGGCAGGATTAGCTAATCTTGGTAGGAGCAGTCTCTGTGGAGGAGCAGTCTTCAGGACAAAAGCATGGGGTTGGGGAGGAGCTGCGGTGGACGGTTTCTGAAAACACTATGCGCATGGTAACCAGAGAAAAGCTTTGCATCCCTGTGACTCACCTGGGGAAGGCTCTGCTACTCCCACCGGTCTGAGGCCTTGGATCCTTGGCATGGCCGTTCCCATCTTAGCACATTGACACATTGACTTAGGACTTCCCTCACTCCCTACACAGGGGCCTTGAAGTCTTTTGGGATCAGATCCTGTTCAAAATGTAGACTCCCAGAGTTGGGGCAATGGCTCCGTGGCCTAGGTGCTCACCCAAGCGTAAGATTCTGATTACAACACGAGAGTATGATCCCTGTATAACACACAGGCCAAGCACTCTATTACCCTGGATGGGTAGGAAAAGAGACAGGTTAGACTGGCTAGCTACTGAGCTCCAGGGACCTGCTGTCTCTTTTCCTACCCATCCAGGGTAATAGAGTGCTTGGCCTGTGTGTTATACAGGGATCATACTCTCGTGTCGTAATCAGGTCCCTGGAGCTCAGTAGCTAGCCAGTCTAACCGGGTCAGTGAGTTCCAGATTTTTCAAGAGAACTTGACTCAAAAGAGAAGAGGAAGGGGCTGAGGAAATGGCTCAGTCTTCAGTGCAAACATGATGGCCTGGTGATGGGCACTGTCACCTAGTGCTTGAATGGGAGAGACAGGAGGGGTCCTCCGTCTGGGGTCAGTGACAGACCTGTAGAGACAGTGGGAGGTACTCAAGGTAGACCTCTGACCCCATATGCATGTACAACAGCGCACACCTATAGATATACAAGCACATGCACACACGATGAAGTGAGGAGAGACTGGGAGAGATGCCTGACATCAGCTTCTGGCCTCCGCGTGTGCGCTTATATGAACACAAGAAATGATGCTCCCCCGCCTCAGACCTGCATCCGACACTCCCAGTGGTGGTGCAGCGCTCCAAGCTTTAGCTAGGCCTCCAGCAGGTTGTAATGCAAGCCAGCAGTAAGATCTGAGAACCACTACATCAAATTAGCTGATAATCACTTTGCAATGTGTTTAGTTTTTCTTTCCTTGTCCTTTTTCCCCTTTCCTGTAGGGACTATAGAGGGGAAACTGGTGGGCATGCCTCTCCTGCTGAGTCACATCCCCCACACATGCACAAATGCACACACACGCGCGCGCGCGCGCGCACACACACACACACACACACGCCACACGCCACAGTGACCAGGCTCGCTGCTCCCTGCAATATTCTCGTTACCTCTCAGACTCTTCTTTTTGCCTGCTCATTCAAGACTCAGTGAGGCCCCTGGTCCCTGGTGAGCAAACATTCAAACAGCCGGTTTGAATGTGTCAAGCACCTGATTCATTTAGACTTATCCGCCTTGCTTCATGTCAGCCTCAGAAGCCCCATGATAGTCTTAATCTTAACAGCTGAGTTAATACCTCAGACAAAAGGCGCTCGGGGTGTGGGTGGGTGAGCCGCCCTAGGTCATCCACAGAGGGAAGCCTGTTGAACACACACATAAAGAGAGAGGAGAGAGGGGGCAGCTGGCCAGGCCTTTGCGCCCTTTGATCATTCTATCAGCTAAAGCATAAATCCATCCCGCGACCTGACGCGACACCACTTTATGTTCTTTACTACACATTTTATCTTTTATAGCCAATAAAACACTTAAAAAATTACAAATCAATTTTGCTGCTAAATGATAATAAATTGACTGGACATTACTCCTGCCACAGCATTAGAATTAAAGTCAGAGTTTAGGATGGCGCTGCCATTCAGTCCGCATGCTCAGACCACAAGGTTGCTCCCCTTGTTCTTCCAAATCTGTTCTTCAGAGGCAACAGAGACGAGAGAGGGAGAGAAAGTGTCTCCTGGGCACCAAAAAGAAAAACCACCTTTTGTTAAATTGGTTCAAGTCGGATATCTTCTATGTGTGTGTGTGGGGGGGGTGCATGTGTGTGTGCATGGGTGTGCAGCTGTGTGTGTATGGGTGTGCAGCTGTGTGTGCATGGGTGTGCAGCTGTGTGCAGCTGTGTGTGCATGGGTGTGCAGCTGTGTGTGCATGGGTGTGCAGCTGTGTGTGCATGGGTGTGCAGCTGTGTGTGACGTGTTTGTGTGTGCATGTGTGTGCAGCTGTGTGCATGTGTGTGCATGGGTGTGCAGCTGTGTGCATGTGCATGCATGTGTGTGCATGGGTGTGCAGCGGTGTGTGATGTGTTTGTGTGTGCATGTGTGTGCATGGGTGTGCAGCTGTGTGTGCATGGGTGTGCAGCTGTGTGTGCATGGGTGTGCAGCTGTGTGTGACGTGTTTGTGTGTGCATGTGTGTGCAGCTGTGTGCATGTGTGTGCATGTGTGTGCAGCTGTGTGCATGTGCATGCATGTGTGTGCATGGGTGTGCAGCGGTGTGTGATGTGTTTGTGTGTGCATGTGTGTGCATGGGTGTGCAGCTGTGTGTGCATGGGTGTGCAGCTGTGTGTGCATGGGTGTGCAGCTGTGGGTGCATGTGTGTGCATGGGTGTGCAGCTGTGTGTGCATGGGTGTGCAGCTGTGTGTGCATGGGTGTGCAGCTGTGTGTGACGTGTTTGTGTGTGCATGTGTGTGCAGCTGTGTGCATGTGTGTGCATGGGTGTGCAGCTGTGTGCATGTGCATGCATGGGTGTGCATGGGTGTGCAGCGGTGTGTGATGTGTTTGTGTGTGCATGTGTGTGCATGGGTGTGCAGCTGTGTGTGCATGGGTGTGCAGCTGTGTGTGCATGGGTGTGCAGCTGTGTGTGCATGGGTGTGCAGCTGTGTGTGACGTGTTTGTGTGTGCATGTGTGTGCAGCTGTGTGCATGTGTGTGCATGTGTGTGCAGCTGTGTGCATGTGCATGCATGTGTGTGCATGGGTGTGCAGCGGTGTGTGATGTGTTTGTGTGTGCATGTGTGTGCATGGGTGTGCAGCTGTGTGTGCATGGGTGTGCAGCTGTGTGTGACGTGTTTGTGTGTGCATGGGTGTGCAGCGGTGTGTGCACATGTGTGCCTGTATAACTGCAGGAACCAAAGGCCAGAGATAGAATGTCTTCCTCCAGAATTTTTTGCCCAAACTCCCCAGAGACAGGGTCTTCTTTTTTGGGGGGGGGATTGATTAGTTGCCTTTTGTTGTTGTTGTTGTTGTTGTTGTTATTGTTGTTGTTTGAGGGTTGTTTTAAGACAGGATTTTTCTGTGTAACAGTTTTGGCTGTCCTGGAACTCTTTTCATAGGCCAGGCTGGCCTCAAACTCACAGAGATCCACCTGCCTCTGCCTCTGCCTCTGCTTCTGCCTCTGCCTCTGCCTCTGAGTGCTGGGATTTAAGGCATGTGCCACCACTACCCAGCCCTGTCACCAGGCCCAAGACAGGGTCTCCTGAACCTGGACTTACTAATTGGCTAGACTGGCTGGCCAAGGTCTCCATGGCCCCTGCCCCCAACCCTGGAATTACAGATGTGTGCCACCACCCTGGGCCTTTATTTTGAAACATACACTGGGGATTTGAGCATCCTCGTGCGGGTATGGTAGCCACTTTCCAGACCAAACCATCTCTCCCCAGCCCATCTTTTAGCTTTGGGTCTAATTAACAGTTTCTGAAATCTGAGAATTCTGTACACATATCAGATGTTCCCACCATGTATCTTTTCCTTATGTAAGTCATGGGGCCACTATTGTTATATGAAGCAAGTTGGGAAGCAAAAGGCCCTTAGGATAATGGCTGGCGGCCTGCAGGGGCCCTGCTGCCTCAGCTCTCATTCTTCTCTATGATGATAACACTGTGCTTGCTGTTCTTGCTCTGAGTCCCTAACACTCTTATTTATCAGGTCATAGAGCTACACTAGTGAGTAACTCATGGACCAAATCAGGACTCTTTCTTCAGAGCTTTTCAAGGTCTTCCTGGGCCTCTATTGAGAGGCAGACAGGAAACAGCCCTGAAGACTCATAAAAAAAACACACTTCAATATTTATCACTCAATGTCAGAAACATTTCTAATTTTCAGTTTATGTTCTGTAGGCATAGCAGAATATCAGCTTCTGGGTAGTGTATAGAATAGACATCTTTTGGGTTTATGGTTCTAGCTGTGGTCTGGGGCTTTGGCGCTTCCCACGCTCTACTGTGCATAGAACTCTCCCACAGGTTGTGTCAAAATGCAGAGTCGAGTTCAGCTCTCTGTGCTGGACCCAGACACATCATCTAGCAAACTCCAGGAGCTGCTGGTCCAGAGACTTGGCTCAGAGGTTTTGTCTTCTCACTGGCCCCTCTCAATCCTCAAAATAGGCCTCCATTTCCCAGGCAGCTGCTTCCCTAGGGGTGCCCCGCCCAGGGTGCCCCACCCACCCCTTGCAGCATCTTATGTAATTCACTGAGTTACAATGGGCCTCCATTTCTTGTCTATGATGGTAATGAAAAGCACAGACTACCTGGCCTTGAAGTCCATCCATCCCCACCAGGATGAGACATTCTCCCTGCCCAGATGGAACTTGGTGCCACCTGAGTCCCTTCTCCACAAATGCTTTCTTCCCTTTTTCACTTCCCATTTCAGCGTATTTCAAACAGTCATCAAGCTTTGTTTCCTAAGCGAACCTTTAAAAAAGTGTCACATGTCCTTCCTCTATAATGAACGCCTCTCCCTTCTTTCCAGAGGCTTCTACAAAATTGGGAGACTTGTGTGTCTCACATTAGGCTGGAACTAGACAGACTGGTCAGCTCTCATCAACCTGACAGAACCTAAAGAAAAACAAATACAGCCAGGTTGGTGGTGGTACACATCTTTAATCCATCACTTGGGAGGCAGAGGAAGGCAGATCTCTGAGTTTGAGGCCAGCCTGGTCTACAAGAGCTAGTTCCAGGACAGGTTCCAAAGCTACAGAGAAACCCTGTCTTGAAAAACAAAACAAAAAAAAAAAAGGGAAAAAAAAAACAAACCCAGTAAACTAGTCAACATTTTCCACTTTGAGTTTGTTATATGAGAGGGCTGTGCCTGTGTGCCACGGTGTGTGTGTATGTGTATGAGTGTGTGCCACGGTGTGTGTATATGAGTGTGTGTATGCCATGGTGTGTGTGTCACGGTGTGTGCGTGTGTGTGTGTGTATGAGTGGGGGGGGGGACAACTGTGACTTTCAGGAGTCAGTTCTCTTCTCCACTATGTGGGTTCTGGGGATAAAACTCAAGCCATAGGCAGTGGCCACAAGCCCCTTTCAAGGTTCACTTGCATACCCTGCAGTTCCTGCACCCCTTGTTTTTGGCTGTTTGCCATTCTCTGCCCTCCAACTTTGAGGAGGTCCAACCAAGACTCGCTTCTCTGAGAGCTGCTAACACAATTCCCTACCATCATGAGGAAGCTTGCTGATCGATAAGAAAACAAATCCCACCTTACTAGGTCCTGTTTGATCTTAAGAGTTCAGATACGCAACGCTGGCTCCACAGGAGAGAAGCCAGGTTACCTTATGAAAATAAATTAGGCAAGTACCCAGTAGAAAAGAAAATGGATTTGCAACCCCTAGAATGGAATGTTCTAGAGCCCAGAACGTCACCCTCAAGCCAAGCAAAAAGCAAGGGTTCTTTCCCCCACCTTCTCTACTCCTTTATACTTCACCCTCCTTTCTCCCTGCAGCAGAGCAAACACTTGCTCTCCACAAACATTAGTGTATTCTCCTATTAGGGGCGGCTTGATTCCGATGCTTACTACAGTTCGTGCTACTGAGTCTAGCAGACTCTGAGGAGGGCGCCAGAAGGCCTGTGAGGAACTTTGGTGCGAACTGTCAGCTGTGATCCCATCAAGATGGATACCTCATCAGGAAGCACGGAACATCTCATCCTCCTCCCTTTGCCCAGAGAGCCTCCGCGGGGATTAGATTATTATCCAAGCTTTCTGGACTCACTCCAGGTGCAGACTGCTAACCCTGCTCCAAGGGAAACTTGAAAAAGGTGACGACAGGAAATGGACCTTCAGCAGAGTGGGTTAAAACACACACACACACACACACACACACACACACACACACACACACACACAATAACCTTTGCCGAGTTTAACTCCGTCTTAGCTGCCCATAAATAGACCGGCTTTCGGGAACTAAAAACTAATCCTACCGCGATAACACAAAGCCTGTCTCTCGTTCCCCGGGACCGTGCAGATTGCTTCAAGAATCGCGAGAAATCTCTCCGCCTCCTTAAGCTTTGTAATTCATTTCTGAGCACCCATTCAAGAAACCTCATTAATTTAGGTGGCCTTTTTGCTGTGCATCGGAGACACACAAATATTTGATATTTTTACCCAAGGTCAGAGATTGAAGGGAAAAAAATTAATTTCTGATTTTCAGAAGGGATTATGACCATGAAACACTGTGACGGTAACACGTGTCTGTTACCTGATTTATGTGCACGCACACACAGACACACACACATACACACGACATGTAGAATATATGAAAATAAAATTAAAAGAAAAAAGAGAAAGGATTTTCTAAAAAACAGTGGGTTTTCTGTAGCCCGGTCTCAACACTCCAATCAGACACGCGATGAAGAACTTTGATTTGGGGAGGCAAAGGAAACCCTTTGACCATCTACGGGCAAGGGCTGTGTGTAATTACTTCATCTAGGTTTCGCTCTCTGAATTAGCAAGCCTCTGGATGGAAGCAGCGCAGGCACCATTGAGCTGGGCTCACAATGGTCCCTAAAGGAGCTGGGACTTCAAAGGTGGTTCAATGGGCGGTTTCCGTTCTTCATTACAGCCGGTACCCGAGTACCTGCACCGAACAAGCCACTCGGCCTAATTAAACGGAATCTCTTCGTCTCTATTAAAAATTTAGAAGTGCCAGCTGGGCATAAACATGTCACCGGAGAAGGTGGGAGGGGAGACCCTCTTGATACTGGTCAATAACCGGCTTAACCTCCTCTAAAGCAAAGCCGTGGTCTGAATAGCACCGGGGGACATAAATTATTCTAATTACTTTATTATCAGTAAAAACTGTTTTGATGTAAAGGGTGTTTATTCTCCACAGTTATGCCCACAAGAACCATCATGATATATAACCCAAGGTGGGGGGAATGAGGTGGGGGTGGGGGCTTTGCTTCAGATACCAGCATATAATTTGTGGCCCACTTGCTTTTTCAATTGTCCATGTCCCCAAAAGCCTTAGCAGCATTTTCTGCCACGGTCCTATCCGGATTAGACAGCAAGAGATTGTTTTGTTTTTAATATTTTTATCATAGTTCTACACTTAGCATTCTTAAAGAGATAATGCACAAAAGTCTTCTTTGAAAGCGGAATTTCTCTGTGTGTGCTTGAGTTTGCATTGTTTGGTTTTGTGGTTAAAGTAAGGAAGGTTTGCAAAGCGCTTGCCCTTTTCTTTTTAAACTGGTGGAGGAGTTACTGAGTCCGTTCAGCACATAAAAGTAGTTTGACTTGCACGCAGAGATTACCGACAAGTCTCCCAACCTCCTAAGAATCAGATAGTTATTGTGTGAAACAAAATTTGTGACAAGAAGGTTGTTCATTATATATAACCAGCCAGAAACTGTCGAAACCGAGATGGTTGGCTGAGACTTTTGAGTTGAGATGTTTTGTTGGAGCGCCCTCTTGTGGCCAAGCCTCACCAATGCAACTTCTATCCCACGTTTATTTTGGAGCAGCATTGATGGGGTATAAACATAAAAATTCAGAAGGAACTTTGACATCGTATCTGTTTACCAAAAACAACAATACTATGTCTCCCCTGGAGCCTATGACTTCCCCATCCATGGGAATCTTAACCTTGTTTACAATAGCAGGCATGGCTTTCTTTTGAAGAGGGCCTCAAATCCAACCAGGAAGCAAAGTGGTTACCCCCACATCAATCAAGCCTTTGGGCTCTTCCTCTGTTTTCAAAAAATATAGTAAAATATATTTCACTGAAGCAAACAGATATATGTGAGTGTTTTTAAATGTGTGTGAACACTTAAAAAGTACATACAAAAAATGATTTGAATACAGAGAAAGTTTGCACCCATCCCCAAGTGTCCTTCAGCACAGGGGCGATGCCTCCCATACCCCGACTCAATATCACTGACAGATGCAGGTAATGGGATCTCGATAGAACAAGGTGGACAATGTCAGCATCCTGTGAAAACTTGTCCCCGCTGGATAAGTTCTCCGTGGTTGCTGTCTTTGTCTGAAATGTGGTTTCTCTTTGAGACTTTCTCACATTGGGATGTAAGAATTTCAGCGAGGGAAAAACTATTGAGTTTGTTATGATGGGAGTGGGGGTTGGGGGTGCATGCCTTAAACCCCAGCACTCGGGAGGCACTCTGTGAGTGTGAGGCCAGCCTGGTCTACAGAGTGAGTTTCAGGGCAGCCAGGGATGTTACACAGAGAAGCCGAGTTCAAAAAAAAAACTGTTATGTCAGACTGTTTTTATAGTTTGTTAATTATGTAAAACATAATATTCCAAGTAAAAGTCTTCTGAAATCATGCTTCGATGTTCACTAAAAATTAGGGTTACCTGGCAAGATAGCTGCATTTTACCAGGAATCATGGAAATTAAGAAATTAATACATTTTGAAATCACCATAATTATCATTCATAGAAGTTTTTCTTTTTTTATTTTTATTTTTTTGAAGTTTTTCTTTCAGATGAAAAAGTGAGGCTCCAATTAATATTTTTAATCTTATGCTATTTAAATTACTATTTTTAGTACTTAAAAGTGTAGCAATGTTTTTTATCTGTATGAGAAATTAAAAATTCAATAACATTTTTTTTTTGACGCAGGGTTTCAATGTAGCCCATATTGGCCTGAAACTCACTAAGTAACCAAGAATGACCTTGAACTTCTGATCTTTCTACTCCCACGTCCTGAGTGCTGGGATCACAGGCCCGACCATACTTACCATGTTTGGTGCTACAAGGTTCACAACGTGAACCCAAGAATTGGTGCATACCACGCAGGCTGTCTACCAACTCAGTCTCCCTTCTAACTCCAGGACTCCCCCTAGACACATAAAATTTTAGATCTTAAGAAGACTTGAAACCTTAGCTTTCAAACTTGTCATTTTACGTGTTTTAAAAACACAGCAAAACAGCTGGAGCCAATGAGATGGTTTAGTGGGTAAAGGCACTTGCTAGCAAGCCTGAGGACCCGAGTTCAATTCCTGGAATCCACACAGCCAAAGATCTGATTCCCATAGGCTATCCTCTGCCTTCCCCCACACATTCACCATGGCCTATGTGATCACACATACACACCCAACGTAAATGTAATTCAAATTTTTTATTAAATAATACAGTTGAGTGTGTGGGCCATGCCTGTACTCCAAGCCATTCCGGGGCTAAGCAAGGGGATTATGAATTAAATGGTGAGAATCAAAGAGAAAATAAGAAATACAAATAACAAAACAAAGGTCAAAGGTTTGTAGGGGCTCCTCCAAGGTCAGGAAGAAAAGCCACAAACCGGCCTGCCCTGATTCTCCTCTCTCCTTCTCCCATTCCTCACCCTTCCCCATGTACATGAAAGTGAGCTTGCACACATGGGTACATGCATCCTGGGAAACACTGAGGACGACCTTCGGTGACTTTCCTTAGAAGACACTGCCTCCTTTGCTTTTTGAGACAGTGTCTCTCCGTGGCCTGAAGCTCACTGATTACACAGCTGGTAGACCAGCAAGCCCCAGAGATGCGCCTGCCTTTGCCTGTCTCTGCCTTCCTAGTGCTGGGATTACAAGCGTGTGCCACCACGCCCACATGTTTACTTTTAATTCTGAGGAATGAACTCGATCTTCAAGCTTACACAACAAATGTCTTACAGATGGACTCTTTATAAATAACCTCATTTTTTTTTAAAATGTAAGAGGAACAGCACTATAAAACTACTAAGAACTCTCACGCAGTACTGAAGATAGAGAATCCTTTCTGGAAATTTTTGTAACTCTTATTCCATGCCTGTTCATAGCAGCCACAGTTCTTATGGAATTGCAGAACTTAAGACCTGATAATGGGAAGTTTGCCTTTGGAACCACAGCACACTTCAGAGACTGATTTCATAGTTATTAGAAATAATTTTTATTCACTTAAGAAAAGCCCACGGACTTTGTTGTAGGTTTTTTTTAATTAATTAATTAATTTATTAAAGATTTCTGTCTCTTCCCCGCCACTGCCTCCCATTTCCCTCCACCAATCAAGTCCCCCTCCCTCGTCAGCCCAAAGAGCAATCAGGGTTCCCTGCCCTGTGGGAAGTCCAAGGACCACCCACCTCCATCCAGGTCTAGTAAGGTGAGCATCCAAACTGCCTAGGCTCCCACAAAGCCAGTACATGCAGTGCAGTAGGATCAAAAACCCATTGCCATTGAATCAGAAGGAAGTCCCTTGATAGTTTACCCTCAAGTCTTCAGCTGATCCATGCCTGTGGTCTTTACCCATTTGTCCACACGGTGGCGCTCTACTTTATTGCAAATTCATCTTTCCTTCCCCAAGAAGTGACTCTCCCAGGCTCAGAACAAATGGAATTGCAAACTATAGAGACAGTTTCATGTGCCTCTGTGCTTAAAATAATCTGCTCTACCTCCCAGAACATGAGCCTGTGACAAGGTGGGTACCTGTGCCTGCCTGGCACCCTGAAGTTCTGGTAAAAGAGTTGGCAATGTTCTGAGGGAATTTCAAACCTTGGGACAAAATTGGGTGTATGTGCAAGGTCGGGTGTGTGCATGTGCACACGTGCTTTGGTGTGGGTTTATATGTACATGTGTGAGTCTTCATATGTGCATGTGAGGTCTGTTTTCCTGTATGAGTATGTGCATGCTGGCATGTGCACGTTTATGTGTACAAGGGCATTGTGTGTTCTGGTATGTGAGTTCGCATGTATATGTATGTGTTGTGGTGTGTGTTTGCATGCTTGTGTACTCTAGTCTCTGTGTGTGCTGACATATGTGTGTTTATGCAGCGAACGAGTAAGCAAGAAACAAGGCTTGCATTACGCCCAGACTTTAAAAGCCTTCCTTGTCATCTATGAATTCAACAAACCATGGCAAAGGTGACGTCATTGTTCCTGTTCCTTTTACAGCCCCCAGACAAAGTACCACACAGGGTCGGCTTTAATCCAGCTCACCGTTTCATAGGGTCTTGGCTGCCATAGTGTGGAAGGCATGGGGATGTTTGTGGCTGCGGGAACGTGGTGAGGAGAGGTGACATTATGGAAGACAATAAACTGATAGGAGGGAGTGTGGGGTCAGGCAGCATCTTCAAAGGCCAGCTGCAGAGCCTTGTGCCACAAGGCAAGCCCCACCCCTACAGTTCCCACGGTCTTCAAAACACCACCACAAATCGGGAGCCAGGTGTTAGTGAAGTGAGCTTGGGAAGGAGCTTTCAGATTCAAACCAAGATGTTTTCCCAAGTTAGGGGATCTACAGTAAAGTTTGAGCTCCAGGATGACACCGTTCTAGGCATTTGTCTACTCCTTTCTACACCTTAAAACGGTTAAGATGATTTCCTTTCGACTTTATGTGCGTGAGTGTTTCACTTGCATGTACGTCTGTGCACCGTGTAGAAGGCTTACACACATGTTGGATCCTCCCCTGAAACTGGAGTTACAGTTGGTTATGAGCTGCCATGTGGGTGCTGGGAATTAAATCCGGATCCTCTGCTAGAGTGGCCGGTGCTCCTAACCTCAGAGCCATCTCTCCAGCCTCTACAACTAGAGTTTCCTCCTTTTTTTTTTTATTTTCAAGACAGGGTTTCTCTGTAGCTTTTGATTCCTGTCCTGGAACTAGCTCTTGTAGTCCAGGCTGGCCTTGAACTCACAGAGATCCGCCCGCCTCTGCCTCCCGAGTGCTGGGATTAAAGGCGTGCGCCACCACCGCCCGGCTACAACTGGAGTTTTATAATTATGTTCTGTTTAGTTTTTGATGCAGGGTCTTTCTGTATTGCACCAGCTGGCCTTCAACTCTGAGGCTCAAGTGACCCTCTTGCCTCAGCCTCCTGAGCAGCTGGCACAGTGGGACACACCCCCTGGGGCTTACAGTTCATGTTTAGAGATCTACTTGAAAGCAAATAGACCTGAGCTGTAATGGGTTATAGCTAGGGAAGTTTCTACCGTTTAAAAGCACCAGCCACCCTCACAGTCAGATTTGACTGATAGGTTTCTTCCTGGCTGATTTCTCGGTGTCAGAGAGCTGGTTTGGCTATGGTCAGGAGAGGGTCTGATAAAGGAGAGCAGGTAATAACCTGAACACAGTCACACACCCTAAAATGATATTCTAGTCCTCTCTAGTGGTGATCCATAAGATTATATATGACTGGTTCATAGATTATATATCACCTAGTGACATTGTATGCTGTCTTGGTTTGGGCCCTCTGTGGTGTTTGCAGCAGCAAAACTCAGGTAGTGATGCATTTCCTCTAACAGCCCTAGAGGTTAATCTTCTCAATTTTTTTAGAATTATTTTTTACTATTTTATGTATATGAGTGTTTTAACTTTGTGTATGCATGTGCACCATGTGCATGCCCGGTACCTCAGGAGGCCAGAAGAGGGCGCTGGAGCTCCTGGAACTGGAGTTAGCCTGTGAGCACTGGCAGTGGAACCCGGTGCTCTACAAGAACAGTCAGCGCTGTTAGCCACTGACCACTAAGCAATCTCCTAAGCCCAAAGATGATTAATCTTGATTGTTAATGCATTTTGATTCAGAATCGCCACGGAAGCCTTGGTTTGGGGGTGTCTGCCAGGGACAGTCTAGATTAACTTTACTGAAGTTGGTGGCACTCTAAAATATGGGTGGCACCATTCCCTAGGCTGGGATCTCGAACTGAATACAAAGGAAAAAGAAAGCTGGGCACCAGCATATTCCCTGTCTCTCTCTCTCTGTCTCTCTCTCTCTCTCTCTCTCTCTCTCTCTCTCTCTCTCTCACTCTCTCTCTCTCTCTCTCTCTCTCTCTCTCTCCTGATAACATATGCAACCAGCTACTTCAAGTCCCTGCCACACCTTCCCACAACCCAGTCTTCTCTTAGCCTTTGTCACAGCAATGACAAAGAAACTAATACACCAGCCCCGCCTTTGAACGATACACAACTACACTAAGCTCATACTTCACTGCAGTTTCAGGAGTCCGAGATACCCTCTGTAGCCCAACGTCCCTCTATTTCTTCACATTCCATTAATTAAAGATGATGCTTTCACACCAAGTTTCAAGATAAGACTAAGCACATACACCCACCTTTGGGAAAGGTGTTCAGGCTGTGTGACGGTTCATTTTAATCATCAACTTGATACAACCTAGAATCACCCGGGAAGAGGCTCAGTGAGGGATTATCTAGATTATGTTGGGGTACGTGGGTACATCTATGAGGGGTAGGCTCAATTACATTAATCAATGTGGGAAGACCCAGCCCACTCTGGGCAGCGCCATTCCCTAGGCAGATAGCTTCAGAGCAGGGTGAGAATAGAGAAAGCAAGTGACGAGCGAGCAAGCAAGTGAGCATGTCTACATGCATTGCTCACCGCTCTCAGTTGTGGACACGATAGGATTAGCTTTCTGAAGTCCATGACTTGACCTTTCCACCACGGTGACCTTAATTTGGAACTTCATACTTAAGTAAACCCCTTTCTTCCCTAAGATGCCTTGTGTCTGGGTATTTTATCACAGCAACAGAAATAAAACTAAAAAATGCCAGCCAGCCAAACCAAACCAAAGGTAGATATTGATAGTATTCATCATACCTGAAGTGTGTCTATCTAAGGTACATATGAACCTTAGATAAGTGATCTACCCCAGAGCCATAACCTCAGCTCCTCCCCTTTTTGTTGGCTTTTGAGTCAGAATCTCACTGTAGTGCAAGCTAGCCCGGAAATCACTATATAGCCCAGGCTGCCCTGGCTCTCAGAAACTCCTGCCTGAGTGCTGGGATTTGAGATGTGTATCACCGTGCCCAGCATCCAAGGTTTAAACAGCATCCTGATGACCCTGAAAGGTCACCAAAGATCGTCCAGGAGGGAGTTTGAGGGGACTTGCACCCATTTTGGACCATGCCCTAATTTGGCTCAGAACTCAACATGACTTTCAGAGCAGGAGGCTCTCCCCACCCATGTGTAGCCAGGATGCTGTAGAAAGTGCTGCTGGCTTGCTCACCCCCTCACTCTAGTGTGAGGAGCTAGGCTGAGCATTCTGATTAGGAATGCAGGGCTGGGACCAGCACAAATGCAAAAGAGGGCATTGGAGGGGGAGAGTGCACTCCCCTCTCACAGGAAACCTGCTGACATAGGGGATGCTTCAGTCTTTCTACAGAAATGTTGCCTTCCACAGACAAAATTCCAGCCACACTCAAGCTAATTGAATGCACAAATGTAATATTTTTTTTCCAGGACACCTCCGACTTAACGCCTGACGAGATGGCGTCTTTCACATGTATTTACAAAAGCTTTTCTTCACGCGACAACGTAGGTTCAGATTGCTTATAGATGCTGAGATAGCACGTCACCCTTCTAACATAATGAGATAAGTCATCTCTATAAACTTTGCTTGCTCAAACGTACGCGGGTGAAAGAAATCAGGCTACAGGCTCTTCTCAATCAACAGAACGAGCAGCTAGGACTTGATGGCTCTAGCCTGCTCTGCCTCATTGCTATGGGATGGTTCAAAGAGCTCCCTTCCCTTCTTCCTTTCCTTCCCCTTTCTTCCCCCCGCCCTTCTCCCTTGCACCAGAGTCTTTATTTTGGTCATTGATAAAAAAAAGTGGGTAAAAGAAATAAGCTATATATCAAACCATAGGGAGAAGCCTGAACACTCGAGTCCTTGGAAGGCTCAAGACTGATTCAAATGATTTTTTTGTCCTCAAAACATTTGTCTTGCTGAATGTAGTTACCTACTTTGTAAACCTGGTCTCCCCTGCTTTAGCTATCGCTACTAATAATTTGCATGCTGGGAGCTCCATGTTCTGAGATGTGAATGATTCTTACACATCAGCATTTGCCCATTGCCCAGTGATCAAGAAGCCAAGGGGAGTGGGACCTTTGAGGTTTCCCCATCAGCTGCAAGTTAAGATTTATCTCTTACTTTTTATGTATCTTATTTTATTATTTTATTTAATTTTTAGCCCAGGCTCACCTCGAACTCTCCATGAGGCTAACAATAATCTTGAAGTTGTAATCCTCCTGCTCGCACCTTCTAAGTGCTGACATGACATGTGTGCACAACCATGCCCAGTGTGCACAGTGCTAGGAATTAAGCCCAGGGCTTTGCGAAGGCTAGGCAACCCCACCTACCATTTGAGGCCCATCCTTTGCACTGCTTCCTTGCTTTTGACTCTAGAAGCCTAGTTCCCAGAAAAAGAAACCTAGCATACACATATACCTTGGGAGTTACAGTACAGACCCATTGTGTCTGGACACTCAGGTTGTGTGTATATGTACATGGATTTCAATGTGCAGAGCATGTTAAGTTATACAACATGACAGCTCTGGCCCACATATAGGTTAGGGGGAAGAAAACCTCACGATCAGAGCGCAGCATGGTTTCCACGGTCGTGTGATATGTCCATTGCCATTCATGCCTTAAATAATAAAATTAAATTTTTGTCGTGATCAGCTGACAAATTCTAAAACTTACTTGTACTGGCTGACTTTGTGTGTCAACTTGACACAAGCTAGAGTCCTCAGAGAGGAAGGAGCCTCAGTTGAGCAAATGCCTCCATGAGATCCAGCTGTAAGGCATTTTCTCAACCAGTGATCCCGGGAGAAGGGCCTAGCCCTTTGTGGGTGGTGCAGTCCCTGGGCTGGGTCCTGGGTTCTATAAGAAAGCAGACTGAGCAAGCCAGAGGAGCAAGCCAGTAAGCAGCATGCCTCCATAGCCTCTGCTTCAGCTCCTCCTCCAGGGTCCTGCCCTGTTTGAGTTCCTGTCCTGACTTCCTCCAGTGATAAACAGCAATGTGGAAGTGTAAGCCGAATAAACCCTTTCCTCCCCAACTTGCTTTTTGATCATTCTGTTATGTCGCAGCAATAGAAACCTTGCTAAGACACTACCTGACCTCTTTCCCCGTGTCTTTGCAAAATGGAATTGCTTGAGCCTATAATTCGAGATCCTAGAGAAGCTAAATAAGAAGGTGAACCCAAAGAAAAACATATAGTCATCCTCCTGGATATTAAACTTCATCAGGCGATGAAAGGAGACAGAGACCCACATTGGAGCACTGGACTGAAATCCCAAGGTCCAAATCAGGAGCAGAAGGAGAGAAAGCATGAGCAAGGAACTCAGGATCGCAAGGGGTGCACCCACACATTGAGACAATGGGGATGTTCTATCGGGAACTCACCAAGGCCGGCTGGCCTGGGTCTGAAAAAGCACAGGATAAAACCGGACTCGCTGAACATAGTGGACAATGAGGACTGCTGAGAACTCAAGAACAATGGCAGTGGGTTTTGATCCTACTGCACATACTGGCTTTGTGGGAGCCTAAGCTGTTTGGATGCTCACCTTACTAGACCTGGAAGGAGGTGGGAGGTCCCTGGACTCCCCACAGGGCAGGGAACCCTGACTGCTCTTAGGGCTGATGAGGGAGGGGGAGTTGATTGGGGAAGGGGGAGGGAAACAGGAGGCAGTGGCGGGGAGGAGGCAGAAATCTTAAATAAATAAATAGATAAATAAACAAATAAATAAATAAATGAAAAATTTAAAAAAAAAAAGAAAGTATTCCAGTCTCCAGACAGTGGTTTTTGCTTCAAAAGATGCTTTGTTTTGGGCACATTGACTGAAGGGAACAGAAGACATGGAGAGAGAATTCCAGCAGCCTTGAGTGTGGATTTTGGAAGACACCAGACCACCACAGCTCACAGCAGGTTTCCACCAGTTCCCTGGAGCCCTTCCTAGTCAGCCTGCCATTTGGAGTTCCCCTCACACCTGCAGAGGATCAGGGCCGGCAGACCAGAGGCCATGCTGTTCCAGAGGCAGGGCCGGCAGACTAGAGGCCATGCTGTTCCAGTTCCTCTGAGTCTAGCCTTCCCTTCATCCTGTGGCCTCACACCCCCACCCCACATCCCCGCAGCCTGAAGCTCATTTTCTGGAGAGACTAGAGCGAGCTGCACACTTGGGCGCAATCACTGCCATGGCAGCCTCTGCCCCGCCCTCTCAACTCACAATTCAGCACAATAATTTGGGGTTAAAGAGAGAGGTCCCGCTTCGTATGCATTTTCTTGAACTCTGCCCCTAAGCACACAAAGGAGGGGATCTGGGGATTCTGGGCTCTGATTCTAATGTTCTGAGGGATTATTTGATCAAACAGCCTAGGTCTGTGTAACCTGTTATCTTAGCTATCTTAGTGGCCTTAGAGGTGTTTTATGGGCTCCCCATGACCGAGGAGCCACGCTCCATCTGAATTTCCATCTCCAGTTTGCCCAAGGGTCACGGTAGCGAGCCAGTCAGTTCACAGTTGCATTTAGTTTTCTCTACAGAGTTGCAGCTGCTGTCATTGCTTTAATTGCACTTGAATTCCTGGAGCAGAGCAGGTGGCGTCCATATTTCCGGACTTCCTGCTTCTGTCCACAGCTCATGTCACACACACACATTCTGTGCCTGGCTGTTGCCTGTAGACTATGGAACACAACCTTTGACAGACAGGTGGCCCTGGTAGGAAAGTACAGTGAAGGACTTGGGAGGGGGACCACCTTCTGTTTGGGGACAGTACTGATATAAGCTGCTCTCAACAGGACCTTGAGCCAGGAAGACCCAGGAGTTTACATGTATGAGTGCTGGTGTTGCTTTAAAAACACACATGCTTAGCCGGGCGGTGGTGGCGCACGCCTTTAATCCCAGGCAGAGGCAGGCGGATCTCTGTGAATTCGAGACCAGCCTGGTCTACAGAGCTAGTTCCATGACAGGCTCCAAAACCACAGAGAAACCCTGTCTCGAAAAACCAAAAAAAACAAAAAACAAAAAAAAACAAAAACAAAAAACAAAAAAACACACATGTTCATCTTACACAGTCCATCCACGCAAGGACCTGCCAGAGACCATGGACTCCAGGGAAGGCCCTAGCTACCTAGATGGAGGAGCGGGGTGGGCACAGGAACACAAGGAATCCTCATTGTAACAAAAGATCTTCCATGTCCCTTGTTATGCCACTGTTGGGTGTTCACCCCAAAAACTCTGAGTCAATGTGTTCCAGGAATTCTTTCCCATTAGCATTGACCCCAGTACTAATGACAGTGAGGGAATTATGGAATTAACCTAGGTCCCCAGAAATAGGAGAATGGCTAAGGAAATGTGGTTTACATACACAGTGGTTTCTCCCCCACCTATAAAAAGAGAACAGATTCACATTAGGTGAATCAAGCCAGTCTGAGAAAAGACACATTCCTTTTTTTTCCCACTTAAACATTGACGATTTTCTCTAATTTGTGGCTTCTAGATTTTATACATTCACAAAAAAAATGTGTGCACATATTAAATAAAAGTAGATGTAAAACTGTTTATGGGAGAAAGGGGGGTCGATGGGAGAGGGAGGAGGTGGTGGGATGGAGGAGTTGTAAGAAAGAGGATGTTCAACAAACAATATAGACCTATAAAAGCTTAAAAACTAATCATAGAAAGCCATCGGTGTTGAAGGCCACGCAGCTAGATCATACATCACTTGCCTCCCCCTACCTTGTGTACAGAGCGGGGCTGGCTAGGACAACAGTTACCTAGGTTACTTTCCAGGGACTCTCAGGCCACTCTTCCTGAAAATACCGATCTCTCACTGAGACCTGCAGCCCAGATCAGAAAGGACGGGGAAGAAGGAAAGTTATCAGCTTTTGGCTGCTTGGTCTTTCTAGAGTTACTTTGTGCCATGCCTCAGTGGCTGCTGCTGGTGATGATGGTGGTGCTGCTGCTGCTGCTGCTTTTGTGGATAATGTTGCTGATAGTGATGGGGATGTTGCTGCTGTTGGTCCCTTCACTGATCTAGAGCCAGCTGATGATGGGGACTCAGCTCCGTAGGAGAGTGCCTGCTAGCATGTATGAAGCCCTGGGTTCAATCCCCATCATTGCGTACAACAGGCATGGGTGGTACATGCCTGTAATCCCAGCACTTGGGAATTGGAGGCAGAGGGAGTCTGAGAACGCACGAGGCTTCCTGAACTACTAGAGACTGTAAAATAAATAAATAAATAAACAAACAAACAAATGATGAGAGGATTGGACAGGTGGCTCAGAGGGTAAGAGCACGTGCTGCTTTTGCTGAGGACCTGAGTTCAGTTCCCAGCATCTACAACAGATGGCTCACAACTGCCTGGAACTCCAGTTCCAGGGGAGCTGATGCCCTCTTCTGGCCTCTTCAGGCACCTGCACTCACACTTACATACACACAGGTACACGCACATACACCTAATTAAACATAAACCAAATCCTTCAAAAATAGCAAAAACCAAACAACAAACAAACCCACCACAACAACCAAAGAAAACCCAGAATATCCCACTCCACCTCAGACTTCTCCCCAGTTTGTGGCCACCTCAGATACCTGCTTTCAACTACTTCACGGGGACCTTGCCCTCCTGGCCCTCTCACCTGTAGGTGTGTGGAGTGACCCCAAAGAGGCTTCCATTAGAGTGCAGATGTCCTGTTTCCACCAGAAGTGGGTACTAAGCTTTGGAAATATGGACAGAGCAACCGGAGTGGTTGTTTCTTCATTGTGGTGCTAGGAATCAACCCCAGGGCTCAGGTACACCTGTGTTGTAGGACACCGTCTTCCAAACATGGCTGGGCCTTTGCTCAGCATCTATGATGCTTTACTCAGTAGCAGTCCACCGGGTAGCAGGGAGAGGCTTATGGACCCCACCCCACGATGTACACATCATTGGTGTGTTGCTGGGTGTGTGTGGGGGGGGACACGTGTATTGCCCACCTGAGGATATACAAGACAAATAACTGATACTGGGAGGGACATTTGCCTCACTGATGAAGCCTCTATCAGTAAGATGGGTTGAGACCCATGTTCTCTTAAGCGGCCCTAATGAAACTCAGTGGTTCACCAAGTTACCCTGGGATGGAATCATGCCATTGGTGTGTGGTCAGTGCTGATCTGTGGGAATCAAATGTTGTTTTCCCCCCAGGAGAAGCACACGCAGAACCAGGTGAGTGCTAGAGACCTCACCTAAGAACTCAGTTTTGAACTCTGTGTAATTTCTGACTCTTCCTTTAAAAGTCACATCTG
The DNA here is from genome assembly GCF_037038515.1 of Microtus pennsylvanicus. Taxonomy (NCBI): domain Eukaryota; kingdom Metazoa; phylum Chordata; class Mammalia; order Rodentia; family Cricetidae; genus Microtus; species Microtus pennsylvanicus. The sequence continues at coordinate 51,035,048 of NC_134581.1, forward strand.
TGTCGTGGCTACCAGAGGAGAGAGCTCAGTTCTAGAACTTTCTTCCCTTAGGGGCAGCCTCCCTGGGTGAACAATCGAATCCCAAGCATGCATGGAAGCAAAGGCAGTGGTGTTGTTTCTAAAGTAAAAACGGTTTATTCACGACACAGTACTTAAGAGGTGAAGTGTCTCCTGTCACAGACGGTACAGCCAACTCCCTGGAATGTTCATCTCTTTGGCATAAAGGAAAGAATGAAGGGAAAGCCAGGCTATACTAAGGCAGCTAGGGTGGGGGACGGGTCTGCGGCTCTGCTGTCATCGTCACAGGGAGGAGCTCCAGGTCTCTAGAACATCGGGTGGGGGCAGAAGTTCGGCCACTTCTGAGTGACCCACTGTGCCGGTCCCTCAGTCATCTCCGCCGCACAGGTACAGCAGGGCCTTCTGGTAGTCGCCCTTGGTGTCTTGCTACGAGTGGCCAGAAAGAGAAAAGAATGGCAGTGTAAGAAAAAAAAAAACAGACTCCCGGGCAGCCTGCCATAGCCTTGGGGTGCCACGGGCCTCGTGGTAAAACAGAAAATAATAGGAATGGGTTAATTTAAGACGTAAGACCCAGCTAGAAATACACTTAAGCCAAACAGTATTGCAAATACTATAGTTTCTGAGTGATTATTTCAGGTCTGGGCAGCCAGGAAAAATGAACAAGCGGCCTCCACCTACAGGGTCTCTACAAAATGAGAAAACAGAAAGGTCGCCACCCTGCCACTGCTCTCTCTAACCACCTTCCCGACACACACACACACACACACACACACACACACACACACCCCATGCCTGGCGGACTCAGCCCAGTGCCACAGGCTTTACCTGGATGTAGTAGTACAGGGATTTGCCATATTTCTTCTTGAATTCAGATCTGATCTTCAACATGTCCACTTCACTGCGGGAGACCATGATTCTAATCAGGACCTTGTCGCGAGTCCCCTTGCCCTGAAAGTCAAATTGATCACCCAAGTTAAGTCCCTTGACAATGTTATCACTATATAAACAGCACCTATCACAGTTTTATGGCCCTTATGTGATTATTCTTTTTATACAATAATTTCTATTTTTGAAATGTCTTTGTGTGTATGTGTGTGTGTATGTGTGTGTGTGTGTGTGTGTGTGTGCGCGCGCGCAAGTAGGCCCCTCTTTTGAGTGTCAGCTCCTGGAGCTGGAGTCCCAGATGGTTGTGAGCTGCCCAGCATGGAGCTGGGGGCCAATCCAGCTCCTCTACAAGAGCAGAAGGTACTCTCGATGCCTGCGCCATCTCTCTGGCCTCTCTTACGTGCTACTTGATGCTGTAACAAGACTAAAAACACAAAGGAAACTATTCCCTTGGATTTCCAAGCACATTTGAATTTTTAAAGATTTCTTTTAAACTTTCTAAGTATGTATACAGGGTGGGGGAGCACATATGTATACATGTAGGTGCACACAGAGGCCAGAAGGGGGCGTCAGATCCCCTGTAGTTATAGGAGCCTAGGAATGGCTTGAAATAGATGCCAGGAACTAAATTCAGGTCCTCCGAGGGAGCAATATGTGCTCTTAACCGCCGAGCCACCCCTCCAGCCAGCACAGAAGTCAGCTCTGTGCTTACGAAGGCCAGCCTGTGAGTTTGCACATGCAGCAAAGGGCTGCTGACACTTAGGGCCGCAGAGAGGAAGAGTCAGCATGCTGTTTGTGCCGCTCTATGTGAATACAAGGACTAGCCTGTGCTGAGGAAACCGTTATCTGTGACAAAAAAACAAACCAACCAAGGAGAGCCACACAGGGGCTGCATGGACAAGGGAGGTGCTCCAGAGAGGGAAAGCAGAGGCCTGGAAAGCAGAGCACTCGAGGCAGGATGAGGGTGTGAGGAACGACAGGCTGGTCCGGGCAGTTCATGCAGGAAGAACACACAGCTATAGGTCTGCCATGTGACTGCATGCTAGCCGAGGCTCCAGGAGCTCCAGCTTCCTTTCTCATCAAGAAGATAAAAAACCGGAAGCCCCGAAGGGGTTCCTGTCAGGACTTAAGGGAGGGAACTGACAAGCTGTGTGTAGTACCTGTGGATGGTCTCTCGCATCCTGTTTGTTTCTATCCTGGGGATAACAGGAGGCCATCACTGAAAGCCCCAGCAGGTCTCAGACACCACGGTCACCTGGTCACCTAACCCTTTCCTACCGGGGACACTTCCTTCTGGAGCTGCATCACACATACTTAAACAGTGGGAGAAAGTGGATCGGTGCCTTCTCACCTACCATATACAATCCCAGCATTAGCACGCTCCCGTCAGATACTGGGACCCTTCCTCTAAACTAGTGGGTCTCAACCTGTGGGTCAAGACTCCTTTGGGGTTCGCATATCAGATTTCCACATTTTAATTCACAACAGTAGCAATATTATAACTATGAAGCAGCAATGATAATAATTATAGTCGGGGGTCACCATAACATGAGGAACTCTGTTAAAGGGTCACAGCATTAGGAAGGTTGAGAACCACTGTTCTAGACACTAGTCAAGAAGACTCAGTTTGAGCCAAATGGAAACAGGGCCTCCGGGCCAGCTGTCCTTACCTTCATGGAGTCATACAGCCGGTCAGCAAAGTACAGAGGCTTGTTCTGTATGCACTGGACTGTGGAGAGAAGAGACAGTGTCAGGGGTGAGTGAGGCTGCTGGCCTCTCTTGCAGTGAGGGGGATGATGGCCTTGTTCCAGGACACTGACCAGAGTGGCCTGTCACACAGATGCAGAATGTAGACGGCTAAGGAAAACACAGAATCCTGCGCACACCATTGCGGCATCATCAGTCATGAGATGTGGAGGTTAGTGATGACCCAGTACGCATGTGAGCTTGCGCGTAACAGCCCTCTCTTCTCCAGCTGACTCAGGCCTCCCTGGCAACCCTCTGCTCTGCCAACCCGAGCCTGTCTGCAGTTGTCTACAGTCAACTCTAAAGCTCTCCAGGGCATGCCGGAAAGCCACCACAATGCTTACCCAGGTTCAGGAAGGCATTCTCCAGGTCTCCTTTGACCTCCTTCTTGATGCTCTCCACCATGTCATAAGGGCTGTAGTTCTTGTACCTTTCGAACACTGAAAACAAAGCAATAAGTAATATCAGAAGTGCTAGTCAAGGCTGCACTGATGACCGGCTTATCAACTACATATTTATACACCACGACAAACAACAACAAGAAAACAACCAAGCAACACACATACACACACAACAAAACAAAAACAACTCCCTCCCTGCCCCCCCAAAAAATTGAAGGTGATCATAATATCATGCCAGGGGTCAGAGATCATTCTGGTAGAGCAGAAGTGAATTCCCTGTCTTGCTAGAGGACCCAGGTCTAGCTCCCATCCCTAATGGCTCTGCCCAGGCCACAGAATGTAATCATCTCCATCCTCTCTGACTGGACCCATCTATCTAGATGTCATGAGAAACAGCATAGCTAGTCATGCCCTCTACTTCAATAAACAATGATCCTCCAATAAGAAAGGGACTAAGCAAGGCTCCGTTAACAACATGCTTGTCTTGAAAGCATGAGGACCTGTGTACAACCCCTGAAAAGTCAGGCATAGTGGTATGTGCTTGCGATCCCAGGGCTGGGAAGGCGGCGGCAGATAGCAGGGGATCTCCAGCCTACGTAGCCTCCGTGTTCAACTCCAGGCAAATTCACAAACACAACAGGAAGAATGGCTCCTGAGGTATGGCATCCGAGGTTTGCCTCTGGCTCCCACACGCACTCCACACACATGTGCATCCATATGAACACGCACTCATGAGCACACGCACATACAGAGTAAAACAATTAACACATCAAATATAGAACGTATTTACGGACAGAGGGTCCAGAATGAGAAAGGAGGCCAAACAGTTTCATAAAAGAAACTGGGAAGCTAAGTGGAGAACAAGCCTTGTTTCGGGAGCACTAAGCCTCCGTGCAGCCTCTGCCTATGCCGTCCGAGAGCCCCCAGGCACTGAGGTGTCCCTGGCATGGCACCCACCTTTCTGGAGGTGGCACACACTGCGCTCAGTCATGATGCTGATCCACTTGGGAACATCGGTTCCTTTCCTTTTCACCCCAGCATCATAGAGTTCCTGTGAGGGACGCAGGCGACCAGGAAACGTTAGCCACACACCGCCAAGCAAGCGTTGCTCAAGAGTGACAAGGGAGCATGCAAGCCTGCACTGCGGGTGTGACCGCCCCCTTCCCCCAGTGTGCTATTTAGAACAGGTGTGCTCACTCTTGGCTTCTAGGGGCCACACTGAGCTGTCGCCCTAGATGGCAAGGCCACTTCTAGCACTTACTAAAAAACTTTCTCTCATACTAGAAGTATTCTGCAGACTATATAGGATTTTAAAGCTGAGGCACATGGTTTTTCTGTAGCTTTTACGACATGCTTCGAGATAACCCAACTGTTGGTCCTCCAGGTGAGGCACACCTAGTTCACAGCCATCTAAATCAGCCTTATGAGGAAGGGGCAAGCCTGTCACCTCCCCCTGTCCCCGCCGAGCAGAGCAGGGAGCCTTCCTGTCCTGCTTGGGCTACGCCATCTTCCCTGATAGCTCACTGTTGGGACCTAGCGCTCCCACGCAGGCACTCAAGACCTGAAGGAGCCAAAGGGAGCTAGGTACAGATCTGGTAATTAACATTGGCATTACAAGTATGGTTTCGAGAAAGTAGACTCATATTCTCAGATGAGTTGAGGTTTAGAAGTGGCCACTGCTCCCTAGCTGGGGACATTGCCCCTCCCACAGCTGTGGGCTGGACTCATGGACTCACTTCCAATGACCAGAGTATGACAACTGTGCCAGTTGTGACACTTGGGACTGGGCCATAAAAGCCTGAGGGCTTCTGACTCCCTCTCGGCTCATTCCCTCAGGGAAGCCAGCTGCTAGGCTGTTAGGACATTCAAGTAGCCCCACGGAGGCCTGTGTAGGGAAATGCTGGCATCTCTTGCCAACCGTGGATCACTCACGAGCCACGTAGGGAAGGTCCCTCTGACCTAGCCACACCCTTGACCTAGCCACACCCTCGGGACTCTTTGCCCTGGCCAAGTCTGTCTACAGCCTCAGGAAAGACCTTGAGCCAGAAACATCCGACCAACCCAGTCCCTATGCCTGACCCGGGAACCTGAGAGGAGATAAATATTAATCTAGGGTTATTCATTGTACATGAACAAATGGTTATGTGGGATACAACCCTTTCCAGACACACAGGCCATTGTAAAATTCAGCCAAGCAGCTCGGCACATACCCGGGCATCCTGGTCAATCAGTTCGTAGTCAATGACCGAACCGTCCTCTGCTCTTCTGCCCTACAGGAGAACAGTGGAGACGTCAGACCCAGATCTTTGTGCATTATAAGGCAGACGGTGTTTCAGTGGGCTTTGTTCAAGGAAACAAAATGATACAAGTGGATTCTAAAAAGACCCAGGGACTGTGGTGTCCAGAGAGGGACAAATGAGGACAGGAGAGCCACAGAGTCATCACTGTCAGGGAGATGGGAGTGGGCCAGCCTGCAGGACACTCCCCAGTCATTTGCCTGAGAGAAGAACTCGCTCCCCTCGACAGACAGGAGCTTAGGTGCACGCTGGCCAGAACCGGAGATTCATAGCAGACAAACCTTACATCCACGTTAGTGTGCCAACATCAGCAAAGAGCCCACAGAGGCCCACACACACTCCAAAGCCCCACAGGGGCAAACATTTGCACACACAGAAAAGGTGAGAGATGATAGAAGTAAGGTCACGTTAACGGGGCAGGTGTGGCCACAAATAGAGGCAAAGTGACCTTCCTTAAGTCACTCAGTGAGGGTTAACCGAGAAATCCAGGCCAGAGCTTGGGAGCTGCCCACCCCTCCCCTAGTCCCGGAGTCCAGTTGTCCACACGGTTCTACAGGATAAGAAATCCTATTAACAAAATGACAGCTCTGCAGCGACGGGACGCAACGGAATTTCTGAGCAGGCACGAGGATTTAGTTAATTCCCTCCCCAGTAAAGAAGGAGCTGTGCCTGCCCCCGTGGAAAGAAGCAAAGGGGGAGGGAGAGACTGAGAGACCAACCTTTGCAAGGGCGACCATCAGTTTGCGGAAGTCACCGGATGTGTCAGAAACAATGTCCTTCTCCAGATCGGTCTTGTACACTGAGGAAACAGCACGTTTGGCTTAATGCTTCCCACTGGTACAGCCAACCACCAACCCCGACTATCTCTCATGCACCAGGTTTCAAATAGCGGGCATTGTTGTGTTAGTGTGGAAACAGTCTATTCCTGAGTCCCCATCTGAGGAGGAAGTCTCTAGAAGGATGTTGGCTCCCATGAGATCAGAGTTAGGGTGATTGTCAGCGCCAACAAACAAGATGAAGTCAAGCCAGGGGTCCCCAGGCTCTCTTTAATCAGCGAACTCTTTTTTTAATTAAAACACTGTTTCTGATGCTGGGGAGAGGCTTAGTAGATCCTATCAGATCCACATCTGATGAACTGAGTTCTATCCCCCAGCTCCCTCACAGGAGGAGGACAGAATCAGCTGCTTTGGGATGCGGGTGCATGATGTGTGCCATGTGTGCTTTGTAATCCCAGTGCTGGGGAGACAGAGAGAGGGAGGGAGGGAGGGAGGGAGGGAGGGGGAGACAGAGAGAGGGAGGGAGGGAGGGAGGGAGGGAGGGAGGGAGCGAGAGAGAGAGAGAGAGAGAGAGAGAGAGAGAGAGAGAGAGAGAGAGAGAGAAGCAGGGGTGGGGGAAGCAACTTGGCTAAGAGAATGGATCCCAGAACAGGCTACTCACTTTCCTTATACACTCTGTTAATCTCCTGCAGCTCCTGGTTGGTTCTGGAGCAGATGATCTCGATGAGGGAGTCCTCATCAGTCCCCAGACCCTAGAAAGCAAGAAGTCCAGACATGAGCAGCATCCTCACCCTCAGCCTGCTGCAGACAGATGGCTGTGAGCCCCATCTCCCCGTTACGTCCCTCTCACAGTCTGTGCTCTACTCCTGGAGCACTAAATAAGGTCATTCCTGTGTCACGTCACCAGGTCCCAGGACAGTGTAAGCATGCATCTATGTTCAACTATGTTTAAAAAAAACGAACAAGAAGAGACAGCCTTCGCTATCCCACCGCGCTAGGGGAAGCCGTGGGCTCTTGCTGGCCATCTGTCTTTGCTAGTTTCTGTCACGACCGACCGTGACATTTTAATAAGCAGGAAATAGTTGTCTTCATCAAACAAGATATGGTATATGGTCACTGTCAGGCAGCAGCCATAGATTAGAACATCTACTTAGCAGAGAAGGGTGCCGTTAGGGTAAAAAAAAATTAGCCTTTCTTCTTTGAAATGGAAGAATGGCTCAAAGTTAAAAAATGCATCATGTGACTTCCATTTTTGCTTGCACTTTTCGGATATTTTAATGATGGAAAGGGGAACGACAAAGGTGCCAAATGAGCCCGGACTCCAGAACTTTATCAGGAAACGAGAGTCTAATACCTGAGATCTTCAGGTTTAACAGACACATTTCAGCGTGCACCAGGGAGCTTGAAAGGACTCAATGAAACACGTATTTCAAAGCTGACTTCCTGATCAAAGTTAGGACTTAATAACCAGGGTCCTCTAGTACTTGTCTTCACGAATAGAGAGGTACCTCTTTGAACTAAGCAGAATTACAGCTGTTTAAAATGTAAATCAATTATAAGGCGTTAATACAATAAGAAAGGTACTTAGCTACATGAAAAGTATGTCAGCTATTAATTAAACTTATTAGAGTCTGTATGCCCCTTTAAAATTGTGCCTTGTATAATCTAAGCTAAGCCTCAGGTTAATAGTCAATTTGGAATTTTGGTCTTAATCTAATCTTTGACTTCTTCTCCCAGAGCTTTTAATCAGGATTTCTCACAGGTTCCAGCAAAACCTCAAATTCCTCCCTGGTCAGCAAAAAGCCTACGCGGCAGTACTCTGAATGGGGACTCTGAGGTGACCACCCAGCATCTGAAGATGTCCAGGAAGAGGCAGCTTCTTTCAAAGATGACAGAGATGCAGGCTGGCACTGGCGCACGTGCCAGAAGAAATGCCATGCTCTGCCACCAAAGGGCATCGGGCATCAATCCTTTCGCCACCTGCGTATCTGACAGAGTTTTATCTCTACTTTCAAAGGTGACCTTGGCGATTTCCTAAATTTTGGCCCAAGCTTTCCACAGCTTACCCATAATCCTTATCACAGGAGCAACTTCTCCTGTGACATATGGCAAGACACGGCCACTGATTTTGCCAGAACTGAAAACATCTTTCTTTCTTTCTTTCTTGAAAGCATCATTTTAGTTAATGTCACTTCAAGACGTGTGTATTTCAAATGAGTTACTCCGCCGGGATAGCTAATGGAAACGCTGGCATCAGGTCAGAGATGGTGCAGTTAAAGCACCTTTCATTGGGTTCAATTACTTAGATTAGTGGAGTGACTGACAGCTCACACAGGTCAGCTTCAAGTCAATAACACCTAATAATAGATACCAGGCCAGTCGCATGAATCACAACTAAGTGGATTCCTGACCAAAGTAAGATGAACTGATCCGAGCGTTGATGGCTAAAGGAAGCCAGGGAAAGAGTGGTTCCCACACGGCCCCAAAGGTCCAAAGATGGGGCACCCTCAGGAATGCTACTTTCGTCAAGCTGTTGACATGAAACTACTGTCCCTCCCTCTCCCTCCCCCTCCCCCTCCCCCTCCCTCTCCCTCTCTCTTTTCTTTCCAGCCTGGCCTTAAACTCCCCACATAACCAAGGATTGCCTTGGACTTCTGATCCCCCTGCCTCCACCTCTGGAGCGCTGGGATTATTAGCATGCAGCCCGTGCTGGTTTGACATGGCACCATTGTTACTGACAGCTGCCCTGCAGGACAGCCTACCTAGGACAGGCAAGGCAAACCCCCCAAATAAACTGAGAGCTACCTGAGCTATATTGACGAACTGAAGAAAAGATACATTTAACACGTCCTACAGTGGCCCTGTGCTATCAAGTCCAGGGCTGTGGTGACACCCTGTGTGTAAAGGAGCCTCATCCCACCCTACCTCCGTGTCCTTGGGACCCCTGTGTCCTTGGGAAAGGATGGCAACTCAACTGTGTGTGCTGTACGCTTCCCCTCACTACAGATGCCTTACCCAGCAATGCCAGCAGAGGGCAGCATCAGATTATCCAACGTGTCACAGGCATCCAGAGAAAAGGGGTCCTGAGCTTTGCTGTGTCTGACATTTATATAACTCTTACATTTAAGTAATATTGTCTAGCTCAGGTGGGCACAAAATCTATAATATGCCTAAACTAGAATTTACTAATTTAACCTCAAATCCCATTTGCAAAATAACTTTGCGAAATCAAATATTAGATAACAATATTATGGCTTGCCAAAACTTGCCACTGAATCCAGGTGCCATTTCCAGCCTGAAATCGAGCCCTGCCTGCACTATGTTGCTGATTTGGGGCCCAAATCTTAATTTTGAACCAGGACTGGACTGGGGAAAGCCAGAGGAAGCGGCACCAGGAGGGCACGGGCAGAATCTGCAAGCTTTGCTAAACAAAAGCTGTTTTTCTTTCTCCTTAACACCCCACATATCCTCCTTAAAGAGGAAGTGCAATCAAGGAAGCCGTTTTTTCCCAAAAGGCATTCCAATCGCCCAGGTGCCAAGTCTGAGCAGCTGCTAACTGGCTTCTCAGCATCAGGAAATTTCTTTGCAATCTTTAAAAAAGAGAGAAAGAGAAATTGAAATATTTTTGGTTCAAATCCTGACAACTTATAGCACTGGGGGTGGGTGGGAAATGACTTCAAATAAGAATTCAACACAACTGACAATCACCTAATTACACTCAAAAAGCCGCAATCCACATCCACTAATGGGAGAGCTGGCAGATGCCACCCCGCACGTGCTTACCTTCATGGAGGCTTTCAGTTCGGAGGCATCGTACTGGGCAGGTGTCTTCAATAGGCCCAAAATCACCGTCTCCAGGTGGCCAGATAAGGCTGACTTCAGCGCTGACGGAAGCTCCTGCAAAAGAGAGATGTTTAAGAGGCACACTGACGACCAATAGCCACTTTAAAGCCAGTGAGACAGAAATAAGATATCTCTGTCTAAAAAGCAGGCTGTGAGGCTTCGAGGACCCTGTGGTCTGGAGAGTACTTCCCTCCCGACACTCCTTTCAACAGACTAGGAGGTCAGAAGCCACATTGTAACAAAATCCAGTAACATCCAGGTTAGAAACCAATGTAGCATCAGAGTTGCAGAGAGAGAGCTAAGAGCAGGGCTTCCCAGTACAGTGGGGACACCCCCTGGGAGACAGGGCACTTTCCAAGGTCAAGGCCTAACTGAAAAGAAGTGTGGTAGAAAGAAGAGCAGAGCCCTCAGGGGCTGCTGAGATCCCAGGAAGACCTTTGTGGAGCTGCTCTAGGTTGGAGTCTTGCACCTGGCAGAAGGAACCAGATGGCCTAGCAGGGCGGGGAGTGGCTCCGAGCCTTCCCTGTTGAAAACACTGCACCTCACATTGAGCCATCTACTCCTCCAGTTCGGGGTGCTACTAATGAATCTGATGTGAACTCCAGGCCCCTAGAGTCTCCTTTGACTCGCTGCTGAACGTCATTTCTCAGGGGTGCCCCTATCACTGTGAAAAGACGGTTTGAATTAAGTCTGAGGCAGCACTTACATTTGTAGACAAATCCTTAATTCAGCGTGGCCCCTACACATATCTGCTCGGAGATTGGACATATGACCACTTATATGTACTGACCGGCTGAACTGAACTGACTGGAACAACAATTGTTTTCTCGTGTATGTGTGTGTGTTCATGTGTACATGTATGACGACACGCGTGTGTATAAAGGTCACGGGACAAGCTTAGGTGTCAGTCTTCAGGTGCCTTCCACTTTCCGTTTGAGATAGGGTTTCTCATTGGCCTGAAATTTGGCCATGTAAGCAAGCTATCTGGTCATCCTGTTCCTGCTCCTAGAGATAATGTGTAGCTTGCTTTAGAGACAATCTTTCTGAACCCACACTTGTCAAGAACGTCAGACTTGATGTAGATCTGAGGATGCATGGGGACCCACCCATTCACCTTCTTTCTCTGGCTTCTGATGTCCTAAGTACGCATGGGAGGTAGGAGGGTCTTTCTAAAACAACACATACCAATTACAACGCCAGCCTTCCAAATTGAAACCCTGAGGTTAAGTGATCCCAACTTAGTCTGCCCTTGACACTCCACGTCACCGTGATCTCTGCGCCAACCTCAGTGGGCATCTGGGCACCCACTGGATTTTTCCACGTTGACTTGCATTGCTCAGAATGTCCAATATAGGACTCAGCATAAACAAAAATCCCAGAAGGGATTAATAAAAGAACAGTTGTCCTCTGTAGAGAGAAACTTCATGTCTAGAACTGGTTTGAATGTGCAAAGCAGAAACTCCAAACTTCCTTCCTCCTCGTGGCCCTTATTTGTTATCTGTGCCAGGATCTGTGGTTACCACCTGGGCAGGGACAGTCTGTTTCGTACTAGAGCAGGGTTCTCAAACTTCCTAATGTTGCAGCCCTTTAATACAGTTCCTCATGTTGTAGTGATTCCCCTAACCATAAAATTATTATCTTTGACTTTATAACTGTACCTTGCTACTGCTGTGAGTCGTAATGTAAATCTCTGTTTTCTGATGGTGTTAGGCAACTCCTTGGAAGGGGCCATTTGCCTGCCCCCAAGGGATCATGACCCACAGGTTGAGAACTGCCACTCTAGACTAGCCCTTGACAAACAATGCATCTGAAAAAAAAACCTGCCAGGACGTCCTTCAGAAACAACCTCAAGCAGCTGTGGCATCTTTCTATGACAGATGCTCATTCTGGGCCATCAGGACAGCAGGCCATCCCTACCAAGCACGTGGCAATACCTGTGTATTTGCTGACCTGACTCTGGACTCTGGTAACACCTTGACTCCTACAGACTCTGAAGGATCTGTGTTCTCCAGCTATCTAACGTGAAATCGAGTTCCGTGTGCCTGCACAGCTCCAAGACCACACTGAATGAGAAGTTATCTCCCACTGGCCAAGGCAGTAAACCTCCTGCTCCAACAGGAACCTGGCTCTCCCAGCTCTCAGATCCTCTGGGAAAGCTAGAAACATAAAACACTCCCCTCTGCGCCTCACTGAAGATTAATACAAGTCTAGTGGAAGAAGAATTTTAATGGCTGCGGGATGAAGGGAGCCAGCTGCTTTCCTTTTTTATGTCCTTTCCAACTGTTACAGAGTGTGGAGGAGGGAGCTACGGCAAGGCTTGACCTGTGACTCCCAGGACCTGGTGGTCATGTCAACTCGAGGAACATACAGTCTCTTCTGGCATCCTTTCAGGTGACCTCTACTGTGCCTGGAAGTGGGAACCTCAAGTCGGACGGGAGTTACATGAAGTCACTCTTATGGCACCGTCCGAGAAAAAAATGGAAAGCTTTTCATAGAAAAAAAAGTTAAAAATTAAAAAGCATGTCCTTAAAAAAAAATCCCGATGCCTTGGTCAAATAAGATGAACAAGTGGGAGCTGCTTTTAACCACTTGTGGGCCAGCAAAGGAGAAAACACGCAAGACTCCTTAATTAGCAGGAGCGAGGCATGCTGAAGACAGTGGAAGGACCACAGCACTTCAGACAAGCCCAATTGCTGGAATAATTTCAAGATGCCAAGCATGTTACTTATTTTTGTGTGTGTGTACATATGTTCATATGCACATGCGTACAAGTGGATGTGCACATGTGTGTTTACTCATGAAGGTCAGAGGTTGATGTTTATTTCTTTCCTCAATTGAAGTTCATCTGATTTTTGAGACAGGGTCTCTCACTGAACTCAGAGCTGTCTGAATCATTTAGATTGATTGTCCAGGGAGCCCCAAGAATCCTCCTGTCTAGACTCCCTAGCCCTGGGGTTACAATGGCAAACCAGTGTATTTAGCTTTGTTTTTCTTTCCATGGATGCTGGGGATTGAACTCAGGTCCTCGTGCTTATATGGTAAGCACTTTACCAACTGAGTCATCTCCCCAGTCCTTCAGTGTCAGTGAGAAGATCCTGTTCAGATCAGTGCCCAGTGGAGAAAGCCATCAGTTCACAACATCTGATGAAGAAGCAGTAGAAGAAGCGAGTCGCTCCATCCAAAGCACTAAGCACAGTCCCCGATGCAAAGTCAGCCCTCCACAAGTGGTTCCATTGCCGGTATCCCTTGAGGCCTATTTCAGAAAGTCTCCCTCATGTGTGCTAGGGTGTTGCCTTTATGTTCCAGCTTCCATACATGTACCTGTGTGAGTAGTAACCCTCACAAGGATATAAGAGGGAAGCCTTGGACATCCAAGAGTTCTACAAGACTCTTTTTGGTTAAAGAAGAGCCGCAGTGCACAGAAAGAATGTTAGGCAGGGGTAGGGGTGGAGGAATGGCTCAGCAGGTAAGGACTGCTGGATGTAAAAGAGCCAGATGTGGTTGCACACACCTGCAACCCAAGATGGAAGATGAAGACAAGAGAATGACGACCGGGAAGCTCAAGAACCCGCTACTCCAGGGTATGCAGGATGACACAAGCAAGGGACATACACTCACAGTAACTAAGAACAGAACAGGCAACATCTGAGGACATTAATTCAGCAAGGCCTGCCCCCTACCCCAAGATTCCAGTACCTTCTTGGTCCTTCTCTGGTAGGCGAAGGCAATATCCTGTCTCTGCGCATTGCTGCGGTTAGTCAGAATGTTGACAATGGTGACCTCGTCCACTCCTGTGGAGAATCAATTGTGAACAGTTACCCACCACGCTCTCCTACTTACGGGACTTTTCTACAGTGAATCCCACGTGTTCTTTTCCACACCCAACACTAGGCTGTCAGGACCAGCTCTTCCCCCTTCCCGACCCAATGCAGACACTCTCATTGCCCTCGACCCTTTAAATATTTGTACTTAAAAAGCTATTTGGTTCATGAATTGGTTCCTGAAGTCATCCGTGGGAGGTTTGTGTGTGAAGCTCTGGCAGCCAGACGGAACGAACAACAAAGATTTAGGAGGGTTTTAAATGAAGGCGCCCAAATTGCCACTTAGCTGGAGAATTAATAGACAGAACCTTCAAAATGAATTAATAGAGACAATTATTTATATTTATTGCAAGATTACGATTGTATAAATGGCTAGGTATAATTTCTATAATTATCCCAGCTGTCATGACAAACGAGTCAGGCTTAATATGGCAGTTATATTTTTAATAGCTTAATTGATTAATAGAACCACACGTATTGAAGACGAGATTGTCTCACAAGGAAAATACACCTCCTGTGCTTTCAATCTCCAATAGGTGACTTTAATAATCAATTTTACAACTGTATTAAAAAAGAGTAAGTGTTTTAATCTAAATTAAATCTAAATTGGGAGTTTTGAAGTACCGCCCAAATGTTTCAGTACCTATTTTAATTGGAACATGTGTATTTACAAAGATAAGCAATGCCTAGTGGTATCTGAAGGTTTCCAATTTTATATCAGAAATAGTCCTTACTTGTCATTTAAGTGAGGAGAGCTTGGTTTTGAGGATTCAGGAGCAGAGAAGGCTCTCTCCTGCCTGACTATGAACTTTGTTTAATAAAATGAAGAGTCTTTGCCATAACTAGATAAGTAGTTTTGGAACCTCTAAGCTCACAAGGTCACTCCCAGACTGCACATGTCTTACAGGAAGTCAAGGGCATTCTGGAGCACTCAAGAGCCCTGAACTATGATATTTGTGGGTAAAACAATAAGCAGATGGACAGGGGACACATCCTGATGCTTTGTGGCATTCGAAAGTTACCATTTCTGGGTATACAAATAAAGATGGAGGCTGGAAAGATGGCTCAATGGTTAAGAGCACTAACTGCTCTTTCAGAGGACCTGAGTTCAACTCCAGCTCACAACTGTCTGTAACTCCAGTTTCAAGGGACCAAAACTTCCCATGACTAAACACTAATACACATTAAAAAGTGATAATACATTTAAAAAAACTTTTATATACTTATTTCAAAGTGAAGTCACAACAATAAACAAGCATATTAGCAAATGTCTCTAACTTCATCTCGGATGTTGCAGGAGTCAGTGTAAACACGGTAGCCCTATTGCTAAACCCTGGGTTGGTTCTGAGGATGCTGATGTCAGCCTTGTAAATCCAATAAGAGGCTGGTTAAATATCCCTTTGTCTACATCATGGAATACTATGTGGTCTTTTAAAATTACAGCACAGAAGTATTGACTAATCTGGGAAAAATACTCAACATAAAAACAAAAGCATAGATTGTAAACCCGTGGGCCCAGTATAATCTGATATTTATTTAGTTCTTCATTTTTTAATTTTGTTTTGTTTTGTTTTTCTTTTGGGGACAGGGTTTCACTATTTAGACCCAGCTGGCCTCAAATTCCAAGAGATCTGCTTGCTTCTGCTTCCACACACTTAAAGTGGTGTGGGCTACACAGAACAACCCTGTCTCAAAAGACAAAAAAAAAGAGTATGTATCTGTGTATAAGACTGGATGGAGAAGCATATTTATCAAAGTTTTAGCAGTGATTATCCAAGGGGTGAGGTAATTAAATGTACTTGCAAAATTCATAAAGGCCATAAATCTGGTGGAGGGGTGTGTTGAAATACACAGTGAATGTCACACAGTCCTTGAACTAGAATTAACTGGTGACCTTACTTCAGAAGACATTGAGCATGATCTGGCATGGCATGATAATGTTGGCACTTAAGAGGCTGATGCAGGAGGATTGCAGGTTTGGAGTCAGCCTAAGTCACATATCAAGGCTTTTCAGACGATGAAGAAATGAGGATAAGGAGATGTGGGCCTATTTTCCTTTGATAGACGAGGAGTCCAAAGCTCAGACTGTAGCCCAGGTCTGCATCAGTGACCTGTGGAAATGCTGGCCCCTGTGTGTCACTCTCTGCATTTGCCCAAGCTGGGGACAAAGGACGAAGGCCTACAGTTCCACACGGAAGCTCTGAGAGAACCTAACATTACCTCCACCGAAACGTTATCAGGGATGGCGGTCAACTTAGTCAAAGCCTCCCTGAGGTCAGAACGTGACCCTTGGCTGACCAGTACGGAAATTCCAGAACACTTACTAAATTAAAAACTCAGTCCCAAGCAAGCAATACGGCTCAGTGGACAAAGGCAATTGCTGCCAAACTCGATGAGCAGAGTTCGAGACTTGGAGCCATCCACATCGCGGGATGAGAGGACTGGCTCCCAGAAGTCGTCTTTTGACCTGCACATGCGCACCACACCACAGCATGCCTTCACGTCCGTCAGCCAGCCAATCAAAGCAAACAACAAAACTCGTCAGTCCTCACCAGAGCTCTGCTCACTAGGACTTTCTTGGAGCTGGGACCCCGAAGCAGCATTTTCCCACCACTCCCGGATAACCCCTTCTCTGGGGCTCACTAACAGAGGTGACTGAGCAATCTGGAGAACGGGAAAATCTACCATTGTACCGCACTTTCGCACCATCGCCCACTTCTATGAGGCAGAGGGGTCATGGCCGTCTTTGGGAAGGAAATATTTACTCTTCTCTAAACAACCCAGGCAAGAGATAACACCCAGAAAGAGATAGCTGTACAAACTGCTCTCCCGGATCTCAGCCGACGAAGGAGCACTTCACATTTCTCCCGGCAGCCCCGTATCCGGTTAGTCAAACCGGAGTCAGTCTAGTCTTTGGGAAGAAGCCAAACTTGGGTTCCCTGCAAGAGCAGGGAGCCATTTGTAACTGCTGAGCCCCACTCGGGTGATCTTTCTAAACTTTATCAAACACACTCAAACCTTAGAAGTTAAAGTTGCCTAAGACTGGCAAAGACCCAAGATATATGTATACTTGACTCCAGGTGAACACAGGCACAGGGTAAGGTTAAACGTGCATTCCTTAGATGAAAATGGTTAGCCAATCTAATCATCTACATTTTTTCAGTATTCCAATTGAAGAATTGTTCCTAAGGAAGGGTTTTGCTAAATGACAGCTCTAAGAAGTCATGAGTGGCAGCTGGGTTCAAGCGGTGACTTTGGGGGCTCAGGTCTTTTCAACTATCCACCATATTTTTCAAGCATTAAAAAGTTTCAAGTAGCTGAGCAGTGGTGGTACATGCCCTTAATCCCAGCACTCGGGAGGCAGAGGCAGGAGAATCTCTGTGAGTTCAAGGCTAGCCTGGTCTACAAAGCAAGTTCCAGAACAGCCAGAGTTAC
This sequence comes from Microtus pennsylvanicus, assembly GCF_037038515.1. Taxonomy (NCBI): domain Eukaryota; kingdom Metazoa; phylum Chordata; class Mammalia; order Rodentia; family Cricetidae; genus Microtus; species Microtus pennsylvanicus. The sequence continues at coordinate 51,052,270 of NC_134581.1, forward strand.
ACAGAGAAACCCTGTCTCTGAGAAACCAAAAAGAAAAAAAGTAAGAAGAAAAAAGACATGTTTCAGGTGTTGGCTGAATCCCACAATGGCTGACCCTGCCCTCCCCCCTCTGTGGGTAGAAATCCCACGTCTGCCCTGTACTCCGGCATTCCATGGAAAATGCGTGTCTCCACTGTCCATGGCAAGGAACCAAGGACCGTTTGGAACAGGATGCTGACTCACAGCAGCAGAGACACGCTGACTGTACAGAGTGAATCTCATCTGTTTGATGAGGGTTCAAGAGGCCTTGGGACGGGAGCTGTTTGGTTGGAAAGAAAATGAAAATTGCCTTATGCTGGTCTCCAGGAGTGGGAGGCAGGGGTGGGGACCACAGCTCAGATTGCTGGATATCCTGGTATTTTGAGGCTTAGGAGAAATCATCTTTACAGAGTCTGAAGTCTGCCACAGAGAGGACTGGGCTGGGGACCCAGGCGTACTATGACAGTTAATATTATCAGCTTGACAGGGTCCAGATTCACCTACAAGACAAACTTCTAGGCATGTCTGAGAAGGACTACCTAGATAGAGTTATCGGAGGTAGAAAGCCCCCCCCCCATAAATGGGGGCAGCACCATCCCATGGGCTGGGGTCCTGGACTGTATGAAATGGAGAAACTGAGTTGAGCACCAACGTTCATCTCTCTCTACTTGATGGCTGTGGGTGCCACGTGGCCGGCTACCTCCCGTTCCTGCTGCCATGCCTCCCATCATGAGGTGATGTACCCTGCTCTCCGATTGTGAGCCCAAACAAACCCTTCTTCCCTTAAACTGCTTTGTCATGTTTTTGACCGAGATATGAGAAAAAAACTAACACAGGGTATGTGTAGCAGCAATAGAGGTGGTGGTCGGGACAGTATCTGGAACCCAGGCCTGATGAGCCGGGGCACACTGCTTCTCTCCTAATGCCTGGAGTTCGCAGATATAAAGCAGGGACCGTCGTAAAACATCATTTGCTAGAACACGAAAAAAGCCTGAGAGAATGGCAGGAGGCAAGCTCTTCCCTCGGCTTCTCTGATGCAGACCTAGCTCTGGCCTGGATTCAATCATTGGCCAACGAAAACACAGGGCAGAGAGAAGACAGGACCATGGTTGCTAATGGCTTCCAGGAGATTAACAGTACTGTTTCAAGGTAAACTCTGAAAGCTCCCTAAGAGCTGGGAGAGAAAATGTATACACAGGGTAGGGGCGGAGAAGCATCAGGCCTCTTAGGTGTGATATAGCTGTGGACATGGACAGTTCAAGAACTGTGTGGGATTCCCCTCTGTGAATATCACTGGTGAATAAAGAAACTGCTCTGAGCCTATAGCAGAGCAGGGCAGAACTTAGGTAGGCAAGGAAAACTAAACTGAATGCTGGGAGGAAGAAGGCAAAGAAGAGAAGCCATGGAGCTGCTGCCAGATACAGACATGCTGAAAAGTTGCCAGTAAGCCACTGTCGCGTGGTGATGCACACATTAATGGAAATGGATTAAATTAAGATGTAAAAAAGCTAGCCAATAAGAAGTTAGAGCTAATGGGCCAAGCAGTGATTTAAATAATATAGTTTCTGTGTGATTATTTTGGGGCAAGGTGACAGGGAACTAACTAGTTCCAACTAGTCCAGCAAAGGACAGCCTAGTTGAGCTAAGCACCCAAGAAGGCATTTTAGCCTGGAGATCAAACTTCTGCTCCCACTCGGTTCTGATATCACCTTGGTTAAATTTCTGAGAAAGGACCTAAGGCCTTTCTACTTTAATAAAGGCAAGGGGTGCATTAATAATCCAGAACCCAGGGCTGGGGCTGTAGCTCAGTAGGTAGGCTGCTTGCCTAGCATACAAGAAGTCCTGAGCTGGGAACCTAGTGCCGCTAACCGGGTGTTATGGTGCACACCTGGAACCCTAGCACTTGCGAAGTAGAAACTGAAGGATTGGAAATTTAAAGTCCTTGACTACATAGCAAAAAAATTTAAAAAGCCCTTCTAGTGCTCAGAAAATCATCTAGTATGTCTCCAAAATGTCATGTAGCATCCAGCAGGAAAACACAAAGACACGAATCTATTCATAAATGGAGTAACATAAAGAGTACCCTTTTTATGCCCCGCTACTCCAGTTACCACGTGGAACAGGGAAGCTGCCACAGAAACCAGCAGGCCCACTCTTCACTCAAGTCACCAGCAGATGAGATGCCAGATAAGAATCTGGTTTCTTCTGCCCTCTCTGGGTGAAACCGGTATTTGGATTTCCTCACCAGACAGAAGGGCAGTTCTTACAAAGAAGAAAGGGCCGAGGAGAGGCAGCCAATGGAGGCACGCCAGCGATGAAAGGCCCTGAGGACGCCTGCCCCTGAATTTTCCAGCCACCTGGCACCTACATAGCTATGCAGACAATGCCCTCAGAGACCACAGCTGTGCTCAGGAGTTAGTGGCTCTGAGACTCACCAGGGGCCTCATCTGCCTCTGAGGACAGCTGTGAGATGGTTTGCAGTGACCCTCAACCCCAAGAGGGAGGCCTCTACAAAGGGGAGCGTGGACAGGCTCCCTGCTAGCAGAATGAGATGCCCTGGGCCAGTGAGTTCCAAAGACCTTCCTCACGGGTGTTCTCCACAGCGGCAGGGTTTTATTTAGTCTTTACCCTGTCGCCCCATCCCCCCCCAATCTTGCAAGTAAGAGTTTCTGCCCCCCAGCCAATATACCTCCTGGCACCCTCAGAGAAAAAACTCGCTTAATTGCCACACTCAGCTGCTTGCATCCACCTCCAGGTGTGCAAGCGAAACCAAAATTACCGGTGCTGGCTCACTCTCTGGTGCACAGGAGGGTGGTCCTGTGGCCTTGCTGGGAATCTTAGGTGGTGCTATTTTAAAATGTAAGAGAGAAGAAGTGCAGCAACTCACTTCTATAGTTGGGCTTGTTCACGGGGGAGGGGGGCCCTCGCCCTTCCGGAGAACACAAATACTGCTCAAATCCAAACTGGCAGTAATAGAGCGACTCCGGGCCCTCCCCTCTGCAGACGCCAAAGCTGCTTGGATTCATTGGCAGCAGCACTAACTCCAGGGCTGTGCTGTCGCTAATTACCATCTATTTCATGGAGTCGAGATTCATCCTTTTCTAATTTAGCTGACTTTCCTTTCTAATTATTTGGACCCATATGGTAAACCATCCCCAGCTGTGTTGAACACTCCATAGTATATATTTAACCCAAGGCCATTCTAGACCAAGAGACTCCTACAGATCAAGCCTTAGAAACCTCTTGTTAATTGAGCAATATTACTACTTTTGTGTGGCTTAACTCAGCTTCTAACTAGACGTAAATTACGTAAGGTGTTGCATGGTCTACCTCAGGCCAGAGAGTAAACATACAACAACCTTGCACCGGGTTTAGGTAATGCGAAGAAAACATTCAATATCCCTCCGACTAGAAACAAAGAGTGAGCTAAATTCAGCTGGTGAAAATGGATCAAAGCTCATGGGGACCATTCAGTCTTCTGGGTGACACCCAGACTCTGTTAAGGCACCTTTGCTGCCTGTCCCGCACACGCTTCTGTCTCCCTCTGTGCTCAGATATCTGTGTATCTTTTTGAATACTATGTGGGTTGTTACCTCCTCACATAATCTCATGATCCTGAGCATGTGTGCAAAGGTTCAGAGGGCTGGAGAGATGGCTCAGGGTCAAAAGCACTGACTGTTCTTCCAGAGGACCCAGGTTCAATTCCCAGCACCCACTTGACAGCTAAAGACTGTAACTCCAGCTCCAGGGCTTCTGACAGCCTCACACAGACATACAGGCAGGCCAGACACCAATGCACATAAATTAAAAATAAATAAAAAATTTAAAAGGTTAATAAATAAGACCACTTAAACAGAGACAGATCTCGAGGGTATAGTGTTGAACCATGATGGAAGCATGGATTGGGGATGCAGGAGGCACGGAGGTGATCGACTCTTCACAGCTGTAAACCCAGAAATGGGGCGACAAGGGGAAGAGGATCAAGAACTTGAGGTAGCCTGGGCTACACTGCAAGACCATGACTGGGGAACTGTTAGGGACTCAGGGATAGAGGAAGTCACACCACTCTGGAGCAGCAAAAGCAGAGAGCCATCTGCTAAGGGACACTGCATGTGCTAGAAAGAGAAACTGTGACAGACGCAGCAGGCAAGCCCATTTTAGCAGTGAGCCACCGTGATGCCCAAAGGTGGGCTCTCACAGGTGCCAGGGGAAGGGATAGAGAAGAGTCACCAGGCTAGAGCCAGGCCCAGATCTCCACCCACCCTGCCCCTCCTAATCACTGTCTTCATATCAGGCTTCTGCCCATGCCCAGTCCTCGTGTTTGATAGCAACAATTCAGTCCCAGGCAGCATGTCCCAGCTCCTAGCCTGCAAGAGCCCTGATGACCTCGTCTGCCACAGGTGCAAGGGCGCAGACCGCTATCCCTCAGCTCTGGTTTGTGTTTCTATGAACATTCAAGGTTTACCCTGTTTCCTTTGATGTTAAAACAAAGTCAGCTTGTGATGAAGCATCCAAGGTGAAGGTGTTCAGGAGTGTCCTGATCACTCCAGATTCCTGTTGGCTCTGAGTGCCGTTACTTATCTGAGGTATCAGGGGCATGTTCGTAATGAGCTTGTGCTGCCTGTCTCCAGGGGGGCAGTGCGTGACCATCATGGAAAATTTAGAAAACACATAGAATATATTGAAAACACAAGAATCAATGATTCCTAATTTCACAAGTCCTTTTTTCACAAGTCCTAATTTCACAAGTCCTAATTTCACAAGTCCTAATTTCACCAGTGCCTTTGTTTTTCCCTCTTTTTGAGTAAAAATTGTAGCTATCATAATAACATATAGTATACTATATTTTACTGTCATTTTCCTGCAGAACTGACATGTTTGAGGTGAATGAATGTTCAAATGAGCATATTAAATTACCAATATTGATAAACATTTGTAAAGTACATTTAAAGCAAAACATGTTAAGTCTTTTCTTGTAAATAGCATCAGACTTAAGAAAACCGTTATTTACTAAAACCACTAGGCACACACACAAAAAAACTGAGTGGCGGAGTGATTCCAGCTACAACACTGAGCACTAATGCTGGGGCGGGGGTAAAAGGAAGAAGAAACAGGTGCCCTCGCTAACTCTGGGCCACAACTGGGAAGCATATTGAATGACAACAGGATCAGACCACACCCCGGCTTTCATGCCTGGAAATGGCCTAAGACCAAGTGATGAGTCTAATCCTAACAGCTGGGTGCTGTGACACAGGCTGGGGATGGGCAGGACTGTGTTCAAATTCACATCTGAACCAAGGCCAACAGACAGGAAGTATGGTAGCTAACCCTCCGTGGTGTCGTAGGTAAACTGGGAAAGGCACAACGTAGCATCAGAAGTTAATCTGAAGGCCAGCTAAGTGGGGAGCTCCAAGAGGGCCCAATACACCATCTGCCCACGAGAAGTACTTAAAAAAAAACCCTGGTGAAGACAACCACGATGAAGATGGTGGTAGTGATGTCAGCCACACCTGCCCACGCAGGAATGTGGGAACCCACGTCTCAGCCCTCAGGGCTTTCTTTGCTTGGGAACTATAATGTTTTCCTGCTGACTCAGGGAGGGCCTGGAAGTACTTTTATTAACGTGAGCATCTCAGCTGTGGGGAGAGTTCACCCATGCAATCTTTACATTCCAGTGGGCTGAGAGTTTTCTTGTGCGGGGATAAAAAGCACCCTTTGTGCTAGGCTTGTAAAAGACGCCGTCTTTGTCGAATAAGTTAACTATTAGCCTCTAGGGTGTTTCTGCAAAGGTTTATAGAGAAATCACAAGAATCACAGGCCCAATGGTGAAAGAGGAATTGATTTAACAAAGTGGACTGTATGTTTTTTGTGTGTATGTGTATACATGTTTTAAAGTAGCAATATTTTTTAATTTTTACTTTTAGTTATGGGGGGGGGTGCGCAAGAGTGTGGTGCCCGCAGAGGGAGGTGCACAAGAGTGTGGTGCCCGCAGAGGGCATCTGATACTCTGGAGCTGGGATCTCGGGTGACTGTGACTCGGTCACCCTGTGAGTTGGAGGTCACCCTGACAAGGAGAGGACAGGGGCATGGCCTACCTTTGGTCTTGACAGCCGTCTCGATGTTCAGAGCATCCCTCTCGGCATCAAAGTTGGAGTAGGGTTTGACTGACCCATAGGCACTTGGGGGTGTGGAGTGCTGAGAAGAGAACACAAACACACTCAATGACACACTGCAGATCCTCTCAGTGAAAGAAGACCCCGAGCCCAGATTCCGCACTCCCATTTCTCTTAATAATTCTAGCTACTTTCATGCTAAATGAATGGATGTTGACAGGCTACCACACTCTGGGTGTCTTTCTTTTTTTAATATTAGGTTCATTTTGGTACTGGGGATGGAGCTCAACTGGTGGAGTACTTGCCTAGCATAGACCAGGCCCTGACTTTCCTCTCCCACCACCACATAACCTGGGTTTGGCAGCCTACACCTATAATCCTAACACCCTGGAGATAGAGGTAGGAGGAGCAGAAGTTCAAAATCATCCTCAGCTGCATTAGGAGTTTGAGGCCAGTTTCAGTGACCCAAGCCCATATCAAAAGAGAGAAAATTTTCACTTGTTTCCACAGGAGCTGTTCTTCAAAGGCTCCACTGGTTTAGACCGTACAGTGCTTCTACTCTGCATTTTACTCGTAGCGAGAGCTTCAAAGTGTAGGGCACCAAGCTAGGGATCTGACACCAGCATCTATTCAAGTTTCTGAAGAGAAAGAACCTGGTCTAGCAAGAATTTGAACTAAGTTAAAACTGTGGAGATGTCTGAAAGATGAGCGCGCACTGCCCCGCGTTACTACAGGTTCCAACTCTTCAGACAGTGACTCAGGAGTTGGGAGTGTGGCTCAGTTGGCAGAGTGCTTGCCCCAAATGCATGAAGGCCTGAGTTTGATCCCCAGCAGTATATGAGCAGGGATGGTAATCCTAGCCCTGGGAAGGCAGAGGCAGGAGAATCGGATGTTATTCTCAGCTACATGGCAAGTTTCAGGCTAGCCTGGGGTACATGAGGCCCGGACCCCAGGATAAAAACAATTAAACAAACTTATGAGCCATGCTCACCCCCATGCCTCTGTGGGCTGTGCAAGGGAAGGGACTTTCTTCATGCCTGTGCTGTGGCTACTTTGCGGCACCGACGTTGGTGCCGACTGGCCCACATCCTCTCTACTGTGACAAGTTCCTGTTCTTCTCCCTTCTACTCAGTGCTGCCCTCTGCCTTCGCCAGGATGTCCTTGCCTACTGCTCTGCCTGGCACATTTCCCTCATTGTCTTTTAAAGTCCTTCCTCTTTGGATGCCTGTCAGAGTCTACCACTTTCCTGAGCTGATGGATGGGAGCCTCTCCCCGCCACCCCAAGATAACAGCCTGCTTCTCTATCCATCCTCTCCTGTACATTTAACTGCCCTCCTCTCCCGAAATGTTTATTTCAGAAGGATAGCCTGCCCCAAAAGGAAGGGCAGACAATGGGTGTAAGTGATGCAGTTTTGATTGGTGGGTGGTCTTGAACCGCCCCCCCCACAGCGGCTCTCCAGCCTGCAATGCCCCACATCAAGCCTCCATGGTACATACACCGAGTGATGGTGACACACGACGATGACCAAGCTCAGAGCAGCTGACCGTGGTGAGGTCAATGATCTGCTCCCCCGCAGGTCTCCTGAGCCAGTGCAGCACCCATACCTCTGGGTTTCCTTACTAGTGGGGTGACACAGGGGAGCCACTGAGATCCACACTCCCAGTGTCCCCGGGAAAAGCTAGAACTCTGAGTTCAGGGTCAGACACCTGTTAAGTGGGGCCGCATGGTAAATCCGGCTCCCATGTATAACTCTGAAGCACAAATGCATCCATCAGCAGAGTTTGCTTGGTCTAACTTCACCACTTTCAGGTATGCTGGACCCCGTGGCATGCGTGACATTACTATCTACAAAGTTCATGCTAAAAAATGAGGCGACTGAGTTACAAAATAATGCCCCCTAGTATCTGAAGAAAGTTTATAATTTCATGGTGGGTCCCATTCATACCAATCTTGGGGTACATATGGCCTGTGGGGTTGTAGGTTGGACGCCAGTGACTTGGGTCAGGGAATGCTCTGGGAAGATGGGTGAAGTGATCCAGTTTACATAAAGGAAATTTCAAGCAAAGGGCTTTCTAAAAAGTTTTCTGTATTTGTTCTTGGTAGCTACAGAAGAAAGTTTGCAGGAAGCTACAAAAAAATTCTCTTCTGATTCTTAACAGGGCCACCAGTAACTTATTGACAGGGGCAGGCATCCGACCATACACCCACATCACACATGGCTCACTGGTCAGGTGATAGGCTGTCGTCGTATCAGTGAGTGGGAGAAAGGTGGGTGTGGCTTTGTGTTTAGTCTAGAGACATAAAGAAAGGGATAATAGAATGTCTACAAAATCCATTTGTCTGAAAATTAAGTTATTAGGTAAAAGTGATCTTTCCTTCCCATACAGTAATGGGCAATATAGGAAATTTTCTAGTTTCGCTCCGTCTCTCCACACGTACTTCTAGGGTAGACTAGCTTCAACAGCTGACTGAGTAGCTCTCACAAACCTTTTATTTTAAGGGTCTCAGGCTAGCTTCAAACTTGGTATATAACCACGAATGACTTAGAAATTTTAATTCTCCTGCCTCTATGTCCCAAGGGCTGAGATTACAGATGTTCATGTCTGGTGGTTTCTGCAGTGCTGTGGACGGAAAGTATGGGTTCAAATAAACTAAGTTTAGGCTTTACTCTGTCAACCTGGCCACAGCCATAGCGACTTCTCCTGAAACTTGCTATCAAGAACAATCTAATTATCAAAGGCATTAGATAAAATCTGTTGGAGAAACAAATTATATAACAGCAAGACTTCTCTAGGCCCTAACAGCAGGCCAAGTTCCAAGACAAGGAAAGAATTAAATGAGGAAACAGCAAAAAGGCTTTAATATTCCACATAGTCTGTGTTCAAACAGGTCCCTTCATTTGCACATTAGGGAAGCAGGTGCCACAGACAACAAAGAAGGGCTTGTGCACAGGACCCAAGCTGTCACCTGTCTTTTGAGTGACTCTTTAAAAGACAAATTTTATTTCTGAGTTCCCTCATAGACAAAAGAAAAACAAAATAAAACAACAACAAAGCTCTTTGATTAGTTATATTATTATTCTTTTTAAAAAGATACTTTGTTGCCTGGTGGTGGTGGCACACACCTTTAACCTGAGCACTCGGGAGGCTGAGGCAGAAGGATCTCCTTGAGTTTGAAGCCAGCCGGGCCTACAAGAGCTAGTTCCAGAATAGCCAGAGTGATTACGCAGAGAAGCCCTGTCTTGAAAAACAAAACGAAAACAAACAAACAAACAAACAAAAAGGAGACTTTCTGGTTTATTTTGTAGAAGAGCTTTCCCAAGTGCTGGATTAAACAGAAAAGTAGAGGCTTCTAAGACCCCACCCTAGCTGATGAAGTACTGTAGCTGGCGGTTGCTTTGAGAGAGAATCACTTTTCTCTGAGGACGTGGTTACTAGTAGGCTATCCATAGTCCAGTGGATGAGTCCTGCACATATACACAGCACTGATTGGACTTGGGGGGTAATAATAATAAATAGCCATAGGCATTGCCTAGAAGAATATTCCAGATAGTCTAAGAAGCCTAAAAGACACTAGAACTGTTTGTTGGCAATTCTAGTTGAAGAATTCTAGGCTGAAGCTTACGATAAATAAAAGCTCAAGGCTTGACATTAAAAACGCACATATCACCAAAGCAATAATCACCACTCATGTAGTAAATCTGACAGAACACAATTCCAGCCATTTCCTTCTCAATGATGCTGTCCAAGTTCCATTCGATGCCAAAAAGGGTTTTAGCGCCATGACATTGATTTCAAATGAAACTGTGAGTAACAGTTAAAGCAATGAGGAACCGGGATGCAGAGGAGACGCCTAATAATGGCTGAATTATGGCCCCATTTTCCTTGTGTATACAGGGAGACCGTAGCACAGTTCAACAGATGTCCAATTTACAAAATCATACAAAGTGAAAGATTAGATACTCACGTCGCCCTCCAAGCTGAGCTTGCACAGGATTTCGTGGACAGTAGACATTTTGAAAAAAAGCTGAAAAAAGAAATAATATGAAGTCTTTATAAAAGAAGCTTTCTTTCCCCAAAGCACAGCAACTCATCACACCAAGGTCTTGGACTGTTGCGTCAGAGGCTGGTAAAGCAAGTATTGTCTCCAGCAGCCAATTCTCAAGCTTAGCATTGAGAAAAGGAAAGCTTAGAGACGGGTGCCTTAGGTTGGGGATCGATTTCTAAACTGGTCTGTCTCTTGCTCTGGTGACACAGGACCTGGTGGGTCTGTGAATGCAAACCCTAAAAGCTTCCTGTGGCAAACAGCACTCGTTCCAACAGAGAATGGGCTCACCCATCAAAAGCGATAAGCATAGCAAAACTGTCATTACTTGTGTGTCACTCTCAAGTGACTTCATATAGTAAGAGGGACATGAGCTGGGATCAGCAGTGACTCCATGTTGACCTGATCCCAAACAAAGCTTTTAATATGAGCCCCACAACCATTTCCTCCAGTGAGACTCAGGAGGTACTGGGGCTATGTGATGGGTTCGAACATGCTTGCCTTCTGAGCACAAGGACCTTAAAGGAACCCCAAAAGGTTGGGAGACAGGTGGATCTCTGGGGCTCAGTGGTGAGCCAGTTCAACCTAATTGGCAAGGCTCAAGCCAATGAGAGTTCTTGCCTCAAAAAAACAAGGTGGGTACCGCCAGAGGAGAAATGACACCTAATGGTGACCTCTGGCCTCCACACACAAGTGCACCCAAGCACACAGATATTCACACTCATGCACACACATGCTGCGAGGTTATTAAACTGTTTATAAATGCAAATAGACCAACTCTCTGACATACATAAACGCATCTCGTTGAGGGCTGACCTTGCATTTCAGATTTAGAGCAGTTGCAACGTCATCATCTCCCATGGAATACATTGTATCAGTCGGGGAACCATACTGATGAATGGCCTTCCCCTATTTGTGGACTAGGCTGTTGGAATTGATGGCCCCATAATCCCAGCTCCCACAACCAAGAGTGATTTCTACTGAGACAAGACAGGTCATTCTGCATAATCACCCCAAAGAAAAACAGCACCCAGCCACCTCCCCAAAGCTTGCCAACAGCATTTGTACTGGCAGTGCCCTTGGTACTTGTAGGAATCACGCTCTCTGTTCTCTTCAAGGAGGTCGCTTTGCCTAAATGCTTTCATAAAACTGCTTTGAAGACAGTCTATGACACAGCCGTGTGCCAACTTATGGGAATATTTTGAACTAAGTGAATTCTAGGCTGTGGGAGGTGGGAGTTCAGGCAGAGAGAGTCACCTTTATTTGTGGTCAGGATGTACTTTTGCTTTGCCAAGAGGCTCACCATGCCCTCTCCTCCTCCCCGAAGCCTTTTAAGCCAGACCAAAAGAAAGGTCATCAAAAATGTTTGTGACACCTCCACTCCCTCAGCTCCCTCAGTGCCTCTTCTCCCGTGTGTCCCGTGTGTCCCCTGTACGTCCCCTGTGCACCCATGTCATTCTCCACGGTAAAAAGTCTTGCTCTGTCCGTACACTTCTGCGCATCCCTTAGAAAGGACTATTATTCAGCGCTAAGAAGTCCTCAGTCTCAAGGGCAGATGCAGAGGAACTTTAAATGCACATTACTAAGGGAGAGGAGCTGGGCTGGAATGCTGCACATGGCTGATTCCAGGGCATTCTAGAAGAGGCAGTTCTATGGAGACAGCCAAGGTCGGGAAGATATAAAGGTGGAGCGTTGTGTGCATTTGTGTGTGTGTACCAGAGTGTGTGTGCACACACACTTGTCAAGACATGCATGTGGTATATGGGTGCCTATGGAGGCGTGAAGAGGTTGTAGGATCCCTCCAGAACAAGAGTTCATGTAATTGAAAACCACTGAAGTGGGCGCTGGGAACCAAACTCAGGTCCTCAGTAAGAACAAGAAGGGCTCTTCGCCTCTAAGTTGTCTCCAGTCTTCACCTGTTGCTACTATTATTTTTATATTTATATATTTGCTTGTGTGTGTGTGTGTGCACGCGCGCACATGCTACGGTATACGTATGGAGGTTGATTCTCTCTCTCTCCTCCCATCATGTGGGTCCCAAGCACTGAATTAGGTCGTCAGGCTTGGTGGCCAATGCCTTTTACCTGCTCCACCATCTCACTCGTCCTATGTTGTTGTTTAATGTGGCCAGTAGGAAATTCAAAATTGTATACACTCCTCACAGTCTATGTGGACACAGAATGTATGGAAACTAGCACTCTATATATGGGTGCTGGTCTAAAGGAATTAGAGAAGACCACAGTTCAATCTCAGCCCCAAAGCCTTTTCTGCACCTATTCAGACAGATTAGCCTTTCCCTTGGTCGAGCATCCCTCCAGTTTACCTGAGCCCAAACCCGCCAAAGGCTCCCATCAGATTCACTTGGCCCGAGAGTTTCCAGAGCAGTTAAGAGCAGTTATCGTCTGCCTCACAGGCTTCCAGACTAAGGAATTAAAATGCAAAGCAGAACGAAACAAATGAAAAGTGCCAGCTGACCACCCAAGTGGCACAGTTGGGCCCACTACCACGTGTGTACGGCTCCAAGTCCATGGATAGTCAGTGAGGCTCATCCCCAGCTCTGCTGTTCCGGCGATTTCAGCTACACAGCGAGATTTTATTGAGTTGTTCTTCCGAGCTGTCTTCCCAGCTCTGAGCACTGCTTTGCAGACAGTTGCCCACATGCAGCCCTCCCCGCAGTACTGTGCAGATCAAAGACAATCTGATGTACCACTTTACACCCTCCATTCCTGTTAATTCTTCTCCCGCAGCCTCGACACATAAGCAGAGGACACATAAGAGGGATTCTTTTTTTTGGAAGCCCCACAAATCTTGCTTTCTGTGCCAGCATTTATAATCATCTGTTCTTTCATCAAGTTGGTCCTCCCTACTGCTACCAACTCAATCCACCATCTGATCTTGCCAAATAGTTAGAAAGAAATTGAGGCCAGTGAGCTTCCTCTAACTCCAAAAGAGCTGAGCGCTGGCCTTCAAAGATTAGCATCAGGACCAAGCCACATCTCCTTCTATTCATTCCCCACCAAAAAAAAATTAGTACTTAAAGTGCTCCTTGACTCTGCTTTCTTCAAGCAAATTGGTTTACTTTCTCTCTGGCTCCTGTCCTTCTCACTCCCCCTCCCTTTTCACCTCCCCATTCCCCTTAAAACAGGGTGTCATGGAGCTGCGGAGATGCACAGTGGATAAAATTCTGGCCACACAGGTGTAAGGATCAGAGTTCAGATCCCTAGCACCCATCTAAAAGTCAGGTAGATGTGACAGTCCACCTGTAATCTCAGTGCCCCAGTGGCAGAGACAGGAGATCTCTGAGTAAGATGGCTCACTAGTCTAGCTACATGGGAGAGCTCCTTCTTCAGATCCTGCCTCAGTAAATGAAAGTGGAAAACAGTGACATCAGACTCTGAACTCCATATGTATGCACACACACATGCATGTGCATTTATACCTGTACCTTCATGCATGCACACACACATGCATGTGCATTTATACCTGTACCCTCATGCATGCACACACATGCATGTGCATTTATACCTGTACCCTCATGCATGTGCATTTATACCTGTACCCTCATGCATACACACACATGCATGTGCATTTATACCTGCACCCTCATGCATGCACACACACATGCATGTGCATTTATACCTGTACCCTCTTGCACACACACACATACATGTGCATTTATACCTGTACCCTCTTGCATACACACACATACATGTGCATTTATACCTGCACCCTCATGCATGCACACACATACATGTATATCTATACCTGCACCCTCTTGCATACATACACACACACACATGCACACCATACAATGGAAAGAACATGCACACCATACAATGGAGAGAACAAAAAGTCAGGATGTCACTCTGTAGCCCAGTCTGGCTTCAAACTCCCAATCTTCTCGCCTGGGATTACAGGTGTGTTTTGCCGCACCCAGCTTTCACCGTATCTCATGGCACTCTGTGCATTCCTCCAGTCACCACTATGCTGGTAGTGCTCCAATAAGGTCAGAAGAGCCCCATTCCACACAGCCCTCCGCAGCCTATTGACAGGAATTCCTTATTCATTTAGTACTGAGTGCCCTCCACTTGAAAAGCTTTGAAATAGTACACAGTTACATATGACTCAATGCTGGAAGGATACTTTGCTGCATTTCCTCTACCTAGTCTCAGACCCCTATACAAATAAAGAATACATATTTCCACAAACTAGGTGACAAACAGACTCTGTGTGTGTGTGTGTGTGTGTGTGTGTGCACGCGCGCGCGCATGCGGGTGTACTAGAAGTTCATGCATCTGTGTGCAAGCAGAGAAGCGGAAGAGGACACTGGGGTCTTCCTCTACCACTCTCCATTGTCTTCTCTTGAAGTAGGGTCTCTCTCCTGGCACCTGAAGCTTGCACTTTCTGGAGCAAGCTGAAAGACAGCAGTCCAGAGGTCCTCCTATTTCTGCCCCCTTCAGAGCTGTGATACTTGGTTTGCTGCCTTTGGGCTGAGATTTGAAGTCCGGTTCTTATTGCACAGCGAGCACTCTTTACCACTCAGCCATCTCTCCGGCCCCAAACATGTACTTTGAAACAGTTTTTGGTAGAAGTCCCATTTATATCACAACCTTTCTGCACCAAAAATATCATAATAACCCCAAAGTCATAGAGACTGACAAGCAATATCTAAGTGCCCATATCCATAAATATTTCCTAGCTCATGCAAGTTTAATGGCGACCCTATTTTAGCTTGGAAATAAAATATAGCCTTTGCTTCTCCACTTCACCCAATCCTCTGGCTGTGCAGTTTCTCTGAATAGGGTCGATTAGTTGCTAGAACAAACAGTGAGTGTTGCCTCTCACCACGATTGCTAAAACTTTAGTTTGACTAAGGAGAATGGGTCAGCATGCTGTGGGGTCATTAAAAGGTCATTGCAGTGCTGGTGAGGCTTGTAGACTCTGGCAATGGTCAGGTCATCCACAGACTCAGAGGACGGGCCCACCGAGACTGTACATAAGGGATGTAGCATCCTCAGCCGCAGCTTCCCACTGTGATGGAGCAACTTTGCCGTTGACTTGAGTGGATTTAGATTTACCATGGAAACACAGCCCTGGGTGTGTCTGTGAGGGATTTCCTAGTTTAGAGTCATTAAAATGGGAAGACCCATGCCAGGAGCTTTTGTCATGGGCTACATTAAAAACAAAAGACCATATACTGGGAGCTAGCATTCTTCTCCCTCTGCTTCCTGACTGTGTGTGCAATGTGACCAGCTGCCTCCTCAGGCTCCTGTCGCCATGCCTTCCCTGCTAGTATGGACTGTGTGCACTTAAACTGCACGCTGTAATAGGCCCCTCGTCCTTTTAGGTGCTCCACCAGACAAGTAACTAAATACTCTTGGAGACGAGACACTTAAGAGACTACCCACGGTCCACGGCAGAGAAGGGCTACAACCCGGGACCTTCGACTTCTCTGCTTTGGTTCTTTAGACCTTGCCCCAGTGCCCCTTCAACGGAGAGATTATTATGTCGCAACCATCAAGGAAGCAGAGTGGCTCAGTCTAGGGCCTAAAGGTGAGGCCTCTATGTGAAGGCAGAGAGGGTGAGTCATCAGCCAGAGGAACTTGTCAGGGGTGGAGGGAGTAGGGAACTGGGGAGGGACACATCCCCAGTGGACCTCAGGGAAACAAGGGGACAGGTTTGTTAGGAAGCCATGTCCATGCGGTGACCCCCAAACCCAAGGACCTGAATGAATGCTGCCAAGTTAAGTTTGGCTACAGAAATGGTGGGATGTGATTAGACCCAATACTCCTATTTACCTGTTCACCAAAACACAAGACTTAAAAACAGGTCTACAAAAGCCACATGCGAAAGTGCATGACTGTAATCCCAGCTCCTTGGAGGTGGAGGTGGGAGGATGGGAAGTTCATCCTTGGCTACAGACTGAGTTTGAGGCTAGGCTGGTCTGTATGAGATTCTGGCTTGAAATAAAAAAAAAACCAATCAAACAAAAATGAGTCGACATGGCCTGAAAGAGGGTCCTCACTAAACTAACTCCTAACCCCACAATGTAAAATTCGGGTGCCTTAAGAGCAGAGCCACCCTCTCTTTTTGGCACTCTGCTCCCCAGATTTGCATCTCTCTTTCAAGCACCTCAGCCTCACCCAGCTGACCAACTAGTTTCAGCCTGCATAGCAGAAAGAACTATCAGGTAAGCCATCTGTTGATGAGAACACTCTATGCCAGGGCCTTGGCTCCCATGGTGGGCTGGGCCCTGGCACCACTGAGAAACGGGCTCTTTCTCAGGCAGGTGTTGCTGTTTAAGAAAACAAACCAGTCCAATCCAAGGAGACTCTGAAAGCCATACCCTCCTTCAGCCAGTCTGAAGTAGCACCTGACAGGGGTGGGAAAACAGGGACTGCCCCAGCGCCTCCCTAAATGAAGGGAACACACTGTCTCCTGTGGCCTTGAAAACAATCAGTGAGACTTACCCTGCGGGCACCACGCTCTCAAGAGACAAAGTTGGCAGTGAAGGAATCTGTGGAGTCATTTACATGTAACATAAAACAGATAGTCTGTTTTACAAATAATTTGTAGTTTTGTCTTAAAAAAGTAAAAACTAATAACTAGATCTTATTACATTTTCTTGTTCTGCTTTAAAAAAAAAAAACACAAAGTTATGGCAATGACCAAAAAGTACAAATAAAGTTGTTTTTAACCTTTATTCTGTAAAAGAAAAGTGAAACACTTCGTTTGCAAAAACTCCGAAGAAAGATTTCACAGGCAATGCTCTAAACAGCAAAAATACACTTCGCCGAGTTAAAAAGTGCTAGTTCCAAAAAGCCCAGATATTCATTTGCACAGAGCTTGTTGGGACATGGCTGGTCTGCAGGGAATCCAGCCCAGCACTTTCAGAGACACACCCACTTGGCCAGCCTTAACAAGACACAGCATGTTGTTGGGTTACCCCAAAACAGATGCCTAGCAACCACGATGAATCAATGGGGATGGGAATGACTCCAAACCTAGATTTTTAGTCAGAATGGGTGGGGGTGGGAATGTGGAGGACTGGGTTTCCCCACCACAGTCTTTGCTCTCTTATTGTAGTTCCTGGACACCACTGTCTACAAACCACACTAGGATTTTAAATAAATAATTAAAAAAAAGCAAGAATGATGGGAAAGGGAGTTCCCACTGGACCTCACCCTCTAAACCTCTAAATCATCTTTAGTTAACAGAACCTTCTTGAAGGCGCATACTTTCCCCCTTAGCTTTATGGTTCTGATTAATGTTTGACTCACAGGGCCAAGTTAAGCCCCAGGATTCCTGGAATTCCGCCAGCCCGCGCCCCGTGGCCTCAGCAAGAGGCCCCTGCAGCGCTTGCTCTAGCCTGTCCCTCTGGCTGTGGGATCTGAATCAATATTTGTCTGCTAGCTACAGATACTGCCACTTCTTGCTTTGGGAGGCCCTCCTGATAGACTGGGAGTGGGTGGAGAGAGACTGGAGTGGAAGAATGATGTCATTTGGCATGAGACACATTCGGCATTGGGAAATGCAGCCTGAGCACCTATAATTCAATCTCAGTGTCTTATGGCCCACATAGTAGGCTTCCAACTGGGCTCAGCTGCCAGAACAAGAAAAGCCCAAGTTTGAGACACTGCCCCACACTATGAACCTTCTTCCTGGTTTAAGTCTGTTGTTTCTTCTCTCTCTCCCTCCTCCTCCCTCCCCTTCTCTTGTCTTTAGACAAGGGTTCTCATTTAGCACAGCCTAGCGTCAATTTTCTAGCCAAGGATAATCTTCAACTTTGGATCCTCCTGCCTCCCGATTTTAATATGGTGCTGAGGATGGAATCTGAGCCTTCTGAGCCACACCACCCATCCATCTTCAATACTGTCTTTGCACAGGCGCACAAACGCACACTCACACATGCTCTCTCCATCTAAGTCAGGCGAGACCACTGACTCTTCTCTCAGATGCTCAGGACTACCTGCTCCTCTACCAGGAGCACTCGATATCAGTGGGCATCTAAGAGAGACTGTAAGCTCTAGGGAGTGACAGCGGAGAGCAGCTTTCTCAATCACCCTCCTTGCCCAGACCTCCTGCTAGTCTTTCCGCACTTGTGAAATACCAGAGTGTTTGGAGGACATCTTCCACACCGTCCAGCCATGGGACTTACGACTTACTCTTCTGTCCTGACTCAGAGGTCTGAGAGCTTATAGTCTCACTTAGATGGCAAGTTGGAATGGTTCACACACTGGTTCTTTCTGGTTTAAGTCTACGTTGTTCTTTTCCAACAGAGTCTCCTTTCTCAATTTCCCCTCTTTACCTAAAACTGAATGTTTAAAAAAAAAAAAAACCCAGGTCCAGTTCCACCCATTCAGACTTGGGAGCTCCCATTCCCAGCCTCTGAACATCTTCAGACAGCCTGGCAGATGATGTTAGGCCAGCTTCTGCCCATTGGTGATAAGCAGCTGGTACCCAGCCCCATCTCCACATTATCTGGATGCTATGGCCCTAGCTCTGCCACAGGACAACATGGGAACCAGAGCACACACAGGAACAAGCAGAGAGCCAGGCAGCAAAGAGGAAACCTGAGAGAGATAGCTGTGAGAACCTTGTAACTCCTCTGAGCTGTGAGTGTCCTCCGGGTGTGGCCAGGAGACAAAGGGCACGTACAAACGGTTCCGTGTCATGGCCACTCCCTAGGATTACAGTGTCCACTTCAAGTCTGGGATTTGAACTCAGACAGCTTGGATGCTGCAAATGGATACCCTAAGAAGATCTAAGCTCAGATGACTTAAAAGCGTCAATGTGAACCCATTAGGGAACATCTGGAGATCACGTCAGTGGAACCACCCAGAATCACCAGTCCCCTCAACGACATGGATGGGGGCTGCCTCTCGAAACAAAAGGAAACCCATGCCAGACTGCAAATGGGTGGAAAGAATTTCTGTTAAGGACTGGAATTTCCTCTCTGGTGGCAGGCCCACAGCTAGAGGAGGGTGTAACTTGGGGGATTAATTGTAGGTGCAGAAAAAGAGTCAGCTTCTACTCAAGGCTCGCAGTTGATTCTGCAGGACAGGTTTAAGCCAGTTGATTTAGACACTTCTTTGGGATGAGCTCAGCTCCATGTCCAGGTCTGAGAAACAGCTGTGTACAAGTGGGGAAGAGAGACCCAGCCGGGTTGGCGAGGAGATGCTAGTTTAGGAAAACAGGAAATGTCAAATCCAATTGCTATCTCTACAACTACTTCACTTATCTTTTTCTCTTTCCCCAATAGATTCAAAATCTCAAAAGCAAGGTGTGTGTGTGTGTGTGTGTGTGTGTGTGTGTGCAAGCGCACAGAGAATGCACACGCATGTAGATGTGTGTCTAGTTCGCTGCTGTGTCCTCAGTACCATAATTGGGACTGGGACACAGTGGGCACCTAACAGACACTTTGTTCATAAGACAAATGGACATTTAAAGCAGCCCATAGTGCCTGGGATTCCTTTTGTAACATACCCACTCTCCCCCGATGAAACAGGTCCCTGCACTTTGCCCAAGCCAAGAGTTAAAGCAAAAGTTCCCATCAGCCCTCACACACATTAATCTAGGCCCAAAGTCGCAGGGAGAAACCACAGTCCTCAGAAATCAATAGCAATTTAGAAGAGTGCCTGCCTTGCCAGGAAAACTACTTAAATCAGAACTTAGCCAGGAAGCCGATGGCCCAGACTGCATGCATATCTAATGCTAATCAATAGAGGGGCTTTAATAGCTCAAAGACACAGGATGTGAAACATTGAGACACCAGTCCAAACCCAAGCTCTCAGCTAAAGCTGTAAGCGTTAGTAAAACTTCCTGAACTCTACCACACCAAACAGGAAACCCTCAACAGAAAGATGTGCCTAGGGGGTTGCCCCTGCTGCAGCCGAGGCCATGGGCTCTAGAGAAACCCCTGGGTAAGCTGTGGACCCAGTGAAAAGAGACAGGGCTCTGCCCTGGTCTCATCTGCCATCTTCAAGTTCCCTGACTCAGATCCACAAGTTTCGGCAGGGCGCTGCCGAAATGAGGAGGAAGTGGGTGTGGAGAAGGACGGCAAAGCCAACGGAACACGGCAAGGGGACAAGCAGGGGGAAAAAAACCGGAGAAGAGGCAGACACACGTTTTCAATGAACACGATTTAATCAAGACTATCATCAAAACGAAGGGGGAAAGACCTGAAAACGACACCAGTGACTTAGCCTTCCTATCCACAGACCACTCCTCGCCTTCCCATCTTGTATCCTGCTCCCCTGCCACTAGGCAGCACTCAGATACAGGGCAAAGTAATTTTTTTTTCTTTTTTGAATGCTAGTTTGGGATTCCAAACACCTTCTACAGAGTTCTTGAGGGAGTGGTAGGGGAGTGGCTTCCCCAGTCAAGTTGTAGACTCACCTAGTAACGTCCCTGAGTTACAGGTCGAGGACCTTGGATCCCGAGAGTTTATGGTTGTTGTTAAGGGCTGAGGCTGAGTATGGCAAATTACTACACAAATGAGTAACTCTTTCCGGTTCTGAGAATGAAGACCGGATCTTGTGTACCCTCCTAGGGCGCTCTACAAATGAGCTAGATCATCAGCTTCTGGATTTTTTGAGACAGTGGTCTCACTGTGTAGCTCAGCTGGATTCACACTCAGGACCTTGCTGCCTCAGTCTCCTGAGTGTGGAGCTTACCGCTGTGTCTCAACTAGCAGGGGTTTTGTTTGTTTGTTTGTTTGTTTTTTCATTTGCACGACGCTGTGTTTTCAGTGCGCTTTACTATCTATTTTTGAATGAACTTGTTTTCGGAAACCTTCAATAACTCAGTGTGGGTGGGGCTAAGAACAAGAGTTCGGAAACCACTTTTATAGATAAAGAAACTTTTGGAACCACAGCCCTCCGGGCCAGCATTGGAACCTGCAGCCCAGGAGCCACGCCCTTTTCTATAGATCCTGTCAGCTGACTCATGGTGGCATCAGTGCAGTGGAGGCAACTTTCCCTACGGAACCACCCGGGGACGCTTCCTTCTGCACGCGTTCCAAAGAGTGGCAAACTCCACAGAAAGAAAGAAATCTGAGGTCGCTCTCCTACCAGACAATCTAGAGTTTGTGACAAAGACTGAGATGAGATTGTTTTATCGGTAAAGGAGAACACTATATTCAAGACTTGAAGTTCAGGTCCCCCCCCCCGGGACCTCCCCTGTACCCCGACTTCACAAAAGTACGTTTGTCAGCTGCAAGAAAATTCACCTGAAATTGCAGGAGTTATGGTTCAGAGTGAGAGAACGCAGTGCAGAAAGCGGAGGGGAAAAGTCCACAGACTTCACCGCTGAGCCGCAGGCTCCCCAGCGGCCACACCCAGTCCCCCGTTGGCACCTAGCATGTCTGGAATGCCGCACCCCCCGACTCTCCGCCCCACACAGGGTCTCCCCGCTTCCCAGAGGACCTCGGGGGGAATCACGGTCCCCCCCCACCTCTGCCCTACACCCCCTCAGGCGTGGTATGCAAAGAGACGTGTCACGACCCCAGGCGGGACACTTTGCAACTCTACTGCAGGACCCGCAGATCGCCCAGTGGGGTAGGTCCTTCTCCGTGCCTCCCAGGGTCCCCGTTGCCGGAGCCTGTCTGCTTCCCGTTCAACACCGCAACCCCGAGGCCATAGCGGGCGACCGAGCCGCACCCCACTTACCTGGGCCGGGCGCCTAGCGTTGAGAGCCTCCCCAGAAGCCGAGCGGCCCGGCTGGGCTGGGTGGGGCTTTTATACCCGCCCCATCCTCCCGGCGTAAGGCCCCGCCTCCCCTCCCCTCCCAGGCCAGTTCCCACCCTGCTCGGGGTGATTCACCCTCCTTGGAACGCTGCCCAGGCCCTGCCCTGCCCTACGTGACAGCCCCACCACCTCCCCAGGCCCATCAAGCCTCCACCCCCTGGAGCCCCCCCTTACTCCTAGGGTACAGGACCCAGGGCTCAGGCTGGTCTGGGTAATTAAGATTTCCGCAGACTTGCCCAATTCACTTCTTCTTTTGCTTCTAGGCTTTTAGGTAATGGAGGGTAGAATTGTTTCAAGACACATATATTTGGATTCCCCTGAGCTAGGCTGTTGGCGCCCAGCTCTCCATAACCGTCTGCAAACATATTAGTTTAACCTCTGGTCACCAGATGGAGGAGCATGGGGAGGGCGGGCAGTTCGCTTGAAACTGCCCTACAGAGCCTTGGAAACCAAAGCCACAGGGCAGGGAGGCCTCCAAGCAGTCAGAAAGACCTGGAGGTGAGGCCTGGAGGTGCCTCCTTCCCCCAGACAGCAGAACTTCTGTACTTTCTACATCCCAGGACTTCCTACCGTCTTTTCTAAAGGCAGGTTTTGGCTTTTTGAGATGTTTTGTTTTGTTTTTTGTTTTTCCTCATTCCCTTGACCAATTGCTTCTCTAGTTTCTATTGTTTCTTTTCTAGCCCGCTTTTCCAGGGGAGTCACATGGACAAGGCAGGAGTGAACTATGTTTGTGTGTGAATGCCCACACTGCATCAAAACTCAAGCTAGCAGAAGAATCCAGAACACCGTTCACCACGCTAGGTCTTTAAGCTCCCCCCTTCCACCTCTCTTTTCTCCTGGTCCTAATGGTTCTTCAGCATATCTCCCATCTCTTTGTGTGTACCTATGGTTCGCATGTATCACATGTGGAAGCCAACCAGATGGCAGCCTCGGGGATGCTGTTTCTCAGGAATGGTCCACCTTGTTATTTGAGACAAGGTCTCTCTTTGGCCTGGAGCTCACAAATTATGCCAGACCAGCTGGCTCAGGCTCTTTCGCTTGGGCCAGCTGAGCCATCTTCCTAGCCCTCCTGACTTCAACATCTGTTTGAACTTCCCACCCGAGTCTCAGCTCACTCCTAGGAGCCAGAGGAGGACAGCCAGGGGAAGAGATACTTGGTGCAGTGCCCACTGTCACACAGCCAGTTAGCTGTGAAGCCGGCCTCAGCTGGGGTCTCGACACCCAGCTCAAGCTCTGAGTTGCCCAGCCCTGTCTCTAGGAGCTGTACACAAGCCCCAGCAGAATGACAAGTAGAAAACACCGTAAAGTTTTTGAGACAATGTCTGATTTGCAGTCACAGCTCTTCAATAGGGACAGCTTTAAAGACAGAAACCACGTTTCTCTGTCGACTGGGTGCAAACACCTTGGAACATAAGAAGACGCAGGCAGGCACACCATGCCTGCAAGCTGTCGTTATTTCTCCACCCAGCCCCACAGGCCACACACTCCTGCTTGTGTGTGGGAATGTACCGGAAATGACACTTGACTGACATCATGTGAAATGTAGGAAAAGCCACCAAACATTCTAAAGAATTTCTGGCTTATTCTGGACATCTGGCAAAGCTTAACATATATGGCTAGGCTTCATTTATGCCCTGCTAAACTTGTCAGTGACCCCATCAAAAAAAAAAAAGAGGCAGTTAGAAGTCATACGTGGCTATTTCTGAGGAATGCGAGACCAGCTCTGCTAATGTGAAGAGCTTCTGCCTCACCATTCAAAGGCTGTCTTCTTCCGTTGTTTCCCTGAAGCAGTTCCCTCTGCTTCACACATGGCCGACTGCCGTGGGTTAAACGCTGAGGAAGTCTTAAAGCACTGAGACCGTCTTCAAAACACCATGCAGAGTCTTTCTGGATCTTAAACTATTTACACCATTTTCAAACTTTTATTTTATGTGCATGAGTGTTTTTGCCTGCATGTATGTCTGTGGACCACACATTTGCCTGGTGCCCTTAGAGGACCCTGGAAGTGGAGTTAGAGACTGTTGTCAGCCACCATGTGGGTGCCGAGAATCAAACCTGACTCGTCTGGAAAAGAAGCCAGTGCTCTTAACTGCTGCGCCGTCTCTCCGCTCCCCTGGAGTCTTAAGATAGATATCTGCACAGCCGCATCCTTGTTTTCATCTTTATCCTGAAACTACTTCTTAAGTTGGAAACCACTGACTATAGTTCTGCTTGGGAAGCAAAGAGGTCTCTCTTTTGTGTGCACCTTTCTTCTTGTCCTGGCTCCTTGGCATCCTGCATTCTTTCTGGAGATCTCACTGGTTCTGATGTTAGTCCATCGGACACACATTTTATCAAAAGCCAATTTGAGGGGACGCTTACTGATACATATTCGGGATAATTTGGAAATCAAATTGACCATTGCTAGGCAACAGTTGTATTACACTGAATGGATAGTTAATAAAATTCCACAAACAGGTCAGGTGGGTGGGGCAGGGGTGGGAGAGGTAAAATGCTTGGCTTGAAAACAGGAGGGCTGGAGTTCAACCCCCAGAATTCACATTAAAAATATGACTGTGGTATGTGTCCTTGTAATCTAAGCATCAGGGAGTTGAAGGAGTGGAAGGGCGGGGGAGGGGGCGGGCCCTTGGGGCTCTCTGGACAGCCAGCCTACCTTACTTGGCCAGTTTCTGGCCACTGAGTGATCTTGTCTTAAAAGAGTGCCCGAGGAACTATAATAATAGAGGCTGTCCTCTGGTCTCTATGCACATATGTGTGCGTGCACACACACACATACACTCACATCACTCACACACTTTCATACACACAAAACACACACTCACATGCACATGTACACAGGAAAAGCTCTTATTCCAGTTGGACAGACTTTGTAAAAATGTCAGGAAAGCTATGTGGCCAGGCTAACCTCTGAAAAGCGCAGTTTTCCCCTCAGCCGAACTAACTCTGGTCCCCTGCAGCTCGTGGTCACTTTTACAAGGTTTTACAAGCCTCTGCAGTCTAGCCACGCTGGACTTAGAATAAGCTCTCAGACAGAGTCTGTGAACCTTGTGTCATGACCTAAGCCACACAGAGGCCACCACGTGGACAAACCACAGTTTCTACTCTGTTTTAAGATACATCTGCAAGAAACATCTGTGGGATGCCAGTGTCCTCAGACATCACAGGTCCTTACTTCCCCACTGGCTTGATGCAGAGCAGCCAGAATGATCTTGCTAAAAAGCATTCAGGGTTTTGTTTGTTTGTTTGGGGTTTTTTTTTTTTGTCTGTTTGATGAGGGTTATTGTTTGTTTTGGAGCAGTGTCCCAGGTATCTCTGACTGGTCTTGAAGTCACAGCTGAGGTGGCCTGGACCCCTGATCTTCCTGTCCATACTGCTTCAGGGCTGGCCTTACAGCATGTACGACCACTACTGTGTTTTTACAGTGCCAGGATTGAACCCAGGGCCTCGTGCACACCGGGCAAGCATTCTGTCTACTGAGTACATGCCCAGCCCTCGATGATACAACTCTGATAATATAGCTCACATTTCTGACATCTTTTCCCTTGACTCAGAGGATTGTGCCAGGACTCAGGCTCAGCCTGTACACATCTCTCTTCCCTGTTTCAGTTAAGTTCATTCATAGGCCCGTTCACAGGGATGCTTCCTGAGCTAAAGACAACCTAGTTCTTCCCCTTCTTTTTTTTTAAAAAAAAAATAGCATTTTATTTTATATGTATGTGTGTTTTGCCTGCCTGCATATTTGTGTACCACATGCATACCTGATGCATGAGAAGGCTGTAAGAAGGTGCTGGATTCACTGGAAGTAGATGGCCAGTCATGTGTGCACTAGGAAATCAAACCTGAGTTCTCTGGATTAACAGTCAGTGAGTAATCTTAACCACTGAGCCATCTCTCCAGCCCAGCATCTTAGTTCATCTTCATCTCCCCCACCTTGGTTAATTCTGGCTTTCTCTATTTATTTATGAAGCAATTTTTTTCTCATCCCCCTTGATGGGGGAGTAGGATGTGCAGGGAGCGGGAGGAGGGGAGGGAGCAGCTTAATTCTTAACTCGGTGCATTTCACGTCAACTGGGGGAATGGACAGTATTGGCAATTGAGCCCAAGGCGTTGCACATGCCACACAGTGTCCTGTCACCGAGCTAGCTCCCTCTCCACTACAGATAAGACTGGCAAGTCAAAAGCTGAACATTGCAAATCCTTCCAACTACTATCATGTATTTCTACCAGCATTTTTTATTGTTATTTTTGGTTTTTTGAGACATGATTTCTCTGTGTAATAGCCCTAGCTGTCCTGGAATGAGCACTCTAGACCAGGCTGGCCTCGAACTCACAGAGATCCACCTGCCTCTGCCTCCCGAGTGCTGAGATTAAAGGTGTGAGTCTACAAAATGTTGGTGGCTCTACCAACATTTTAAACACAGTTAGGCACAAAATTATTTTGTATTTGTATTTGCACCAAGTCAAAAGCATAATTTGGTACACAGGACACGTCAGTCATGCTCCTACATCTGTTAAAGAAAGGGTAGTATTTTTCATAACGTAAAGTATTGTGGTGAGGGGCTGGAAAGATGGCTCAGCTGTTAAGAGAGTGTACTGCTCTAGCAGACGACCTGAGTTTGACTCCTAGCACCCAGGTAGGAGCCTGTCACCCCAGAGTCTGTAACCACAACCGCCTAAAACCCCAGTTCCGGAGGTATCTGATGCCTTCTGCCAGACCTGTGAGGACATGCAGACATGTGGGAATGTCACTCATGGTGCATATACCCCCTCACAGATACATGCAAATAAACCTTTGAAAAATGTAGTTAGTAAGAAAACATACAGAGAAGATCACTTTACTGTCAACTTTACTGAGGGCTACCTGATGTATTTTGGATGTTTTGAATATATTTAAATCTTAAATACTGAATGTATCCTTCAAGCTGGGGTTAAAAAAAAAAAGAAAAAAGCTAAACAGAATAAGATTAGTAATTTGATTCTATTCATGTTAGAATGTATGTGTAAATACAAAAATGTGTGTAGGTGTGTACATGTATACACACACATATATAGATATACATATCTATCTATATAGAGAGATATACATGTAAATACATGGGAGAATAGATGCCAAATGGATAATGGCTACCTTTTGGAAAGTACACATCAAAAGAATGGTCACCATTTAAACATAGTTTTTAAAAATTAAAAACATCCATTTTTATGTGTACAAATGTTTGTCTGCTTGTATGTCCATACAGAATATCCATGCAATGTCTGTAAAGGGTAGAAGAGCGCATTGGATTCCCTGGAACTGGAGTTACAGGTGGTTGTGAGCCACCATGTAGGTGCTGAGAACCAAACTTGAGTCCTCTGGAAGAGCAACTTGTGCTCTGAACCACAGAGATATCTCTCCAGCCCTCATTTATTCATATTTTGAGCAAAGTCTCATGTATACCAAACTAGATAGTCTGGAATCCAATATCCACCTCCCAAATGCTGGGATTACAGGGTTGTGCCACCTCGTCTAGTGTTATGCGGCGCTGAGGATGGAACCCAGGCTTCATGTATACGAGGTAAGCATTCTGTCAACTGAGGGACACATTAATATTTAACATAGTTGCTCCCATAATATTAGAAAGAGTTGAGAAAAGAAAACAGATAAAGAGCCAGGTAAAGGCGAGCTGCCTTCTTGGACAGTAAGATTATGATAGGCTATGCTAGGATTGGGGGAACACTCAAATCTTTTAAAAAAAAAGTGTGGAATGGGCAGTGGGGGTGCATGCCTTTATTCCCAGCACTCAGAGAGCAGGGAAAGCCCAATTATTAAGAAAAACATCCCTGGATACTGGACAGGTGGGAGCACCCTAGCATGCTCCACTGACAAAGAAAACGCTGCAGAACTAGGAAATGCGAAATAGGGCAAAACTCTCACTCGAGGTTGATTCTCTACTGGTAATTTGTGATTAGACCAACAAGACAGGGTGTACATCTGAGTTTATGAAGAACACAAATGTATGCTGGACAATGGCTCTAACAAGATAACGGGCGGCATGACGTTTACAGGTAGGGTAGACTTGATGCCTTTAGTCCCATTAACTCTTGTACTGTTTGTGTTGTATCTTTATCTCCTGGTACTAGGCATGTGTGCCAGGCTCCACTCAGATGAGAAGCTGCACGTCTTCTTTGTAAAGCCCTGCCCCTGGCCAGTGTGGGCCTCCTAAAGCTGTCTCCATGTAGAGGGGCTGACTCGGTGGGGATGGACTCTAATGGGTCCTGGAAGCCATGGACTTGGAGTGGGAAAAAAAAAACTAGACCCTTAACATGCACAGTGTAATACGTTTAGGTCTAGTGATCTTGAACATACATGTGCACACTGTTACACAGAAACAAGTTTTATTTATTCATTGAAAAGGCCAGGTATTTTTCTAAGTGGAAGTGCTTTGAATAATTAAACTCTGGCTTAACAAATAGATCAATAGATCAGGTTTTTCCCCCCAAATATAATTAGTCTTCCCCTTTCTTGGGTTCCTTTTCTGCTCAAACCACAAGGAAAGAGCATCCTTGTGTTAGTGAACATAACTGACCCTTCACATTCGTGGATTTCATATCCAGGTGTTCAAACACCTGCTCACTGGGAACCTTTGAAAATGAATCATGTATCTGTATCGAGCATAAACACTATTCCCTAGACAACTACTTACAGGCTGCTCACCTTACAAACGTAAATACCATGCTACTTTATTTAATTTCATATTCACTTCTCTGGTCTCAAAATGTTACGGTGTTAAATAAAATCCAAGTGGTGTTGAGTTGATTTTTGTTCACCCTTCAGTACCTCAGATGAAGCAGAACTAAACCCCAGGAGTACAAGGATAGCATCTTACAAAGTTAGTACAAGGCACTGTTTGAAGTTGAAATGTGTACATGGATTTTAGGACACAGGCACCAGTTCTGAAGAAGGTAACTGAACAAGGGGATCTAGCACCCAAGTCATCTGGAGAGAGAAAGCAGGATGGTGAAGACAGGCCCCTTTTTTCTTTATGGTACTGACTGAGAATCTGAGTCCAGCAAGGGACCAGAGTAGACAGTCGCTACTTGGATGCCATCAGTGAAACATTAGGTCAACAGGTTAGGCAACTGGCATTGTTGGGGATGGGATGTTACCCACTAGAATGGAAACAAATGGTTCCAGTTTCCGCCCAGGCTGTTCCGTCCAGTCTCTAGGATTTCCTCTTGTCTGGCTTTCTCCGGGTTTTCATAATCAGCAATGACCTTGTTCTTGATGAGCCAAAGACTGGAAGATCTGAGCGTCAGCAACTGTAACTTCAAACACTGGGCTCATGTCAACAGTGTCTGCCCCCAGCTTCCATGGGAGACAAGTTTGGGAGACACCAACATCATACATGGCTCCTGCTATTTCTCCCATTTGTTTCCAGGCACCAAGAGCCTTCCACTTTATTCTGTGGTCAAAAGAATCAGATATGGCAGGGAAATGAAACCCAGATAGTCTATCACTGGGTCCTTTGAGGGGGTTCTGGCTATAGGAACTACCAGGTAGGTTGATGTGGTCATGGATTGGTATGGTATCCCCAACCTCAGACTTGGAACTAAACTTTATAGCTGCATTGGTGACCACACGAGTGTCTCTCTCCAGAAGCCAGAAAACCCTCACTGGGAATGTCAACTTCCAGAGTGGCCACACTGTATGCATTTACAATATGTCCTACAGTATCACACAGACGCAAACAATGCAGGAACCGAAACCCCAGTTGACCACCATGACATCGTCCTGTGCTTTCGGGAAGGCTAGGGGTCTCAGTGTGGTCAAAGATCTAGGCTACTGTTAATTTATCCATTAGACTTCCTAATCCAGAACCACAGGTCACTGCCAGTTGAGACTGGTGCTCAGTGTAAGAGAGAAGCCATCCTTAGCGTTCTAGAATCCTCACACATAAATCTGTCTCCATGGTGTCATCGATGCACTATGGACTCCGCACTTCTTTGGTCCACTCTGCTCTGTCTCTGGATCTAGTCTACACAGCTCTTCTGTGTCATCTTAAAGAAAAGATTTGAGCATCTTTAGATTTTGTTATTCATGGGAAGGGGATCCCTGGAACTCACTCCCATTGGAAAAGAACTGACTATGTACAAAAAAGTCAGTGCTTTAGTTCAGACTCTTTGGGCTACAGAACCTCCAACATGTTTTTAGACACGATACTGTTTAAATGTGTATCTGTGACTAAAAAATGTTTTTTAAAATCAAATGAAGTAGAATAAGGATTTATTATTATTATTTGAGACAGGGTCTCTCTTCACAGCCCTGGCAGTTGGAATTCTCTATGTGGACCAGGTTGGCCTTGAACTCACAGAGATTCACCTGCCTCTGTCTTCTTAGGTGTTGAGATTAAAGGCTTGTGCTACCATGCCCAGTGGGCACAGCACGATTAAAAACAAGGATTAAGGATATTGTTAAATATCATCAACATACTAGATTCCTAATAATATGTGACATACCTATGAGAACATAGGTAGATTACCAGAGACAGGAACATAGGGTGGAGACACATGCTAATACCCTATAGGCACGGGTGGGTGCAGGGAAGAATGGAGCCCTGTTTTGTTACTCCCGAGGCCAGAACTGATGCAGAGAGGCTAAAAGAGGATGCAGGAAGCTAAGGTGGAGCTTGGCTGGACACCAACAGAAGCCTAGGGCACTATGAGCCATCAAAATCTAAGGAACGAGGGCAGAACAGAAACAGGAGGTGAAACTAAGGCTCCACAGCTGGAAGGACAGAGAAGCTGCCAGAAAGGAAGTCAGAAAAGTGGGGACAGGTTTCAGGTGGGCTAAGTGGGGGCTTCACTTGCTTCTGTGTTGCTCATTCAGGGTGGCAGAGGTCAGGCCTACAGTGGATAGCTGCTACAGACACAAAGTCAGCTCTGCCATTTATTTCTTCAGACAACAGAGAACCAAGAGAGAACAAGGACGAAACGGAGACTTAGGGAGGAAGGGGTGAGTGAGGGAAAGCCCAGGAAGTGGATACTGTGAAGCTATGGCAGAGGAACAAGGGTGGTTCCTGCCCTGGGGTTTCTTACCTTCCCAGTGTTAGTCTCTCAGAATCTAGGAACAAAGCATTTTGGCCTAGGTTACTTCTAAGTTCCTTACAAGCTCCTAAAATAATAAAGTTAAGCGAAGACAGTGTCTCAAGTTTTCTAAGACTGTTAAATCAATCACTGAATGATTCATACTCCAGACTTATTAATCAGGCAACTCAACTTCAGCGTCATCCCTTTGCTCTCCAGCTTCTGCTTTTCCCAGGGCACTGGGGATGCCTGATGCTTTCCAAGAGGGTGGGTCTCGGGACTGTGGTAGAAGCTAAGGCAAAGTACTGGGCAAGCTGCCCGCTCGACCCTCGCTGCACCTCTTCTCTCTCTGCACTCATCCCTGCATTCCAGGGCTCCACTCCCTGATCTTTAGACTGGCCAGATGATCTCACTGGTCTTTCCCGACTCTGGTTTCTATGATTCATCAGCTATAGCAACTAGGGTGGGGTCAAAAATACAGCTCCAGCCTCAGGTTATGCAGCCCAAAAGGAAAGACTCAGAAAGGCTGTTAGGAGTAGAGAGAAAGAGGATTTTTCTTATCAAAAGTTTTCTGTTTGTTTTTGATTTTGTTTTGCGAGGCAGTGTTTCTCTGTACAGCTCTTGCTGTCCTAAACTCGCTTTGTAGACCAGGCTGGCCTTGAGCTCACAGTGCCTCTGTTGAGTGCTGGGATTAAAGGCCACCACACCTGGCTCTTATCAAAAGTTTTACAAATATTTTTCGACGAAATTTGAGGCAAAAAAAAGAACGCTTATCCTGTGACAAGTGGAAACATGCTTGGTTTTGATCCTCCAGGAGCTGTCAGGCTCGATCATCCAATATAACCAACATCATACTCCACCAAGTGCCAGGCACCAGGCAGGGCTGTGCGACAGATGGACAACAGGAAATGCCTCCTCCACAAGGTTTCATGGGAACAAAAAATTATAGGCTGGTTGGTAAATGTATCAGAAAAGAAACACAAGTGCTCCAGGAACACAGAAGGAAAAAGACTAGCTCTGTGAGGAGCAGTTAACCATTAGAGAGAAGCAAGCCACTCCTTTGCAGCCAGTGCTTCAATTACCCAGTATTCTTTGAAGTTATTGCACAATAGAAAA
This sequence comes from Microtus pennsylvanicus, assembly GCF_037038515.1. Classification (NCBI taxonomy): domain Eukaryota; kingdom Metazoa; phylum Chordata; class Mammalia; order Rodentia; family Cricetidae; genus Microtus; species Microtus pennsylvanicus. Next base: position 51,084,372 of record NC_134581.1, read on the forward strand.
GTAAAAGAGGAAATAGAGCACACACCCACACATTCTGGACAGGCAGGAAGTGGCCGGGTAGAGGTGTGACTGCTTATTTTACACACCCCATCCTGAATAAAGGCTGGTGGCAATGTTGGTCACTAGGGATATGATTAATCACTCCATTGTGAGACTATCTTCCTCTGCTTAAGGATTTCTGTCCAAAGCAAATCCTGCTCATTGGAGCAGAGTTTTGAGGAAAAGCTAACGGTCATCCCCAGCCAAGGCAGGTGACTAAGAGGGCAAAGGTTAACAGGAAGAGAGAGAACTGCCCAGTTGGAGTTAAAGGTATACAAACCCACAGCCAGGCCCTGAGTGCAGGATGCTAATCTATGAATGCAGCAGGATTGCCTCTCTTGTTTTAAGGACATTCAGTCATTTTGATGTGAAGGTCAAAATAGAGCTCTATCAACCTAATCAAGCTTTTATAGTTGCTGATACACTGTATAATTTTAAAAATGAGCAACACTGTTTAAAAAGTTACTGGTTTAGAGGGCAGGAGAAAGTCGAAATGTGAGGGCTGGAGTGGAATCTGCAGTGGTGACATATCTACAGAGAATAAACTGACACACCAGGGGACTCTTCAAAACCAACACTCCAAGGCACGAACAGGGGTGCACAGCTATTCACAGCAGGTGCAGTGGGCATAGTAATGCCAGCAGAGGCAGGAAGATCAGTTCACAGCCTCTCCATCAAATCTCAGGCCGGCCAGGGACTCCCTAGATAGCCAAGGGTGACCTTGAACTTCTATTTCTCCTGCTTCAACTTCCTCACTGCTGGGGTAGCAGGCACGTGCCGCCGTGCCCAATCATATCAGTATTCTTTGAAGCTATTGCACAATAGAAAAGTAAAAGAGGAAATAGAAGTGGGTGTTCTACCAGCTGAGATACAGCCTCAAATCTCAGTAGTAATTTTTTTTAGATTTATTTATTTTTACTTTGTGTGTATGTTTTCCTTACATAGATGTATGTATTTCACGTATATGTCTGTTGGATCCCCTGGAATTGGGGTTACAGATGGTTGTGAGCCACCATATGGTGCTGGGTATTGGACTTGGGTCCTCTGCAAGAGCAACACATGTTCTGAACTGCTGAGGCATCTCTCCAGCCCCAGCTTTCATTTCTTAAGTGACTTTGTTGGGAAGTCACCAGCATCTCTTCAAATGATCATCCGGAGCTCACTTCTCCCTAGAGAAGGTGTGGAAAGGAACCCCTGCTTTATTTAACTCTTTGTTGTCCAGCAAACACAGACATCTGCCATTGTCATAGGAAGGCTGTGGGACTCACCTCCCTTTGATTTACCCATCCCTCTAGGGCATTTGCCACCGACCCTCGAAGCCAGGGCATAGCTGCATTCCTACACATATGGCAGATTTGGTTGGCACTAAAGACATAGGGTGGTGGGCTTGCCAGGAAAAAGTGGGCACTGTGATTTACAACAAAAAGCAGCCTCCCAATGCTTCCCGCAGATCCCCCTCATTCCCAGCCTGTCCCCCGTTTCTTGTACAGTGGTTGTCCTTAGAGAAGGTCAGCCAAGTTGCCTACCCTCCTTCCCCCTCCCATGAAAAGCTTTTGTCTAACCCCCATGCCATCAGAATGCCCACAGTGTTTCCGGCACAAGTTGCCCCATCATATCCTGCAGGCCGGCTCCTCTCTGCTTCCCTGTAGGTGAGGCCTTTACCCCACTGGTGACCTACCACTCTAACAGCTCATGCATGTCTCTTCCTCTGCAGTGTTTGCTGTGCCTTTTCTCCCGGCTTGAAATTTCCAAAACGCCTTTCAAAGTTTAGCCCCGATGGTAGTACCCCTCACTGATTCGGTCTGACATGAGGACTTTAGGGATTAAAAAAAATGGAAAAGCAAAAACAAAAACAAAACAGGCTTGAAGAGAAAAGGGATGGATCGTGTCCACTAGTAGGGTTGAGAATCAGCCTCAGAGCTGCTCCCAACTTCGTCCAACAGTTGCCAGCTAGGGGGATTGACGGGAGAGCCCAGTTGGTAAAATGCCAGCTGTGCAATTCCCCAGAACTCATGCAAAACAGCTGGGTGTGGTGGTGAATTTGTAAACCCAGCACAAGAGGAATGGAGGCAGACAGATCTCTGGATCTTGTTAGCCTTGCTGATCCAGAGAGCTCCAGACTCAGTGAGAGACCCTGCCTCAAAAAATAAGGTGGAGAAAGACCGAAAGAGATACCCAAGGTTGACCTCTGGCTTCTGAACACACACACACACACACACACACACACACACACACACACACAGAGAGAGAGAGACACACATTCTCTCTTCTCTGTCTCTGTGTGTCTCCTCTCTCTCTCTCTCTCTCTCTCTCTCTCTCTCTCTCTCTCTCTCTCTCTCTCTCTCTCTCTCTCTCGGCTGTCTACCTCAAAGCTCATCCTCTCATATTTCCTCACCCCTCAGAGCTGACAGTCTTAGCCTGCTGGATGTGAATTAGCTGTAGCACTGGCTGCTGGGAGGCAGAAGGCTTGGCTGTCAGCAAACTCAGCACTCCCCTGGATACAGAATGACATTTTGGCCTGAGGCACTTACTAAGTTACATAGTCCTGGCTCCTTCTGAGTAAAAGTTTCCAGGCGCTAGGGTATAGCATTAAAAAGAGCCAAACTGAATTAGGAACTGACCGACCACTCTATTAGCCTCCCCACACACGCTGGGATCCAGGGATGGTCAGGACTAATGCTCTGCCATTTAACAACTTCTTCAGCACTCTTGCTGTACTCTGAAGCTAGTGATTCATTGTGCAACTGGATGACATTGGAGGTCGGAGCTGGACAGAGAGGACCATCAGCTGCCTGCCGAGGCACAGGGAAGTTAGAACTCTCATCATTTTTGGTGGGGCAATGGGCAGACATACTTGCAAAATCCATCCTGTTGCTGTTTTTGCATTATAGTCAGTGTATTTGCAGTATGGTTGGGGCCCTAGACTACATAGTTAAAAACAAGACACTAATTCCACAATACACAAACTAGATATAAAATACACTATATCAAAAAAAGATTTATTATTATGCATATAGTTGTTTTGCCTGAATGGCTGTGTACCACATGCATGCAACTTGCAGTGTCTTTGAAAGGCAGAAGAGGGGCATCCTGGAACTGGAGCCAAAGACAGTTATGAGCTGCCGTGTTAGAGCTGAAAATTGAACTGGGGTCTCTGGAAGAGCAGCCAGAGCTCTTAACCATGAAGCCTTCTCTGTAGTCTGAAAACATTTTATTTCTTAGTTGTACAGCACTATTAACTCACCCAATAAAACAATCTTAAAGCCATCATTTCATCTGACTCTATTTACTTTCTAGCTTCTATTACTGAAGATGCATTCAGTGCCTCCCAAATGATCAGGTTTTAATTGACATTAAATTTGTATGTAATAATGGAGTATCATCTTGTGTTTTGAATCATGTAAACATGTAATGTTCAAATTGGATGAGCATATCTGACTCCTTAAGTGTTTGGCATTTCTTTGAAGTTAAACTTTTTAAAATCTCCTCTGAACTTGCTGGAGTACATAGTATATTATCTATGGGGCAGTGGCACAGAAACAAAGGTGAATATTATCTCGCAGGAATTATGGAGTCAGTAAAACTGGCGCTGGACACAATACTGTCTTTATTTATTGGAGTCCTAGCTAATAGGTGGGATGAAAAAGAAGGTTACAGTTTAAAGTCTGTCAGCAGTTTAGGTTGGATGGAGGTCTGTGGAAAGACCGGTTTGCAAGGCACTCACTGGCACAAGAACATTCTGAGCCAGTGGTGAGGCTCTGAGAGCGGAACAGAAGAACAGGTGTGTTCTCAGCAGGCCGGGGAATGCAGATAAGCTTTTGGCCCTTGGTGGTGCTATTACTGGGAGAAGCAGAGGCCAAGTATTCAAGTTCAGACAAGCTTTGCAGCTGGGTTTTGAAGAGGTTTCAAGATATGTTATCTCCCAATTGTTGAATCTAACTGGAATCTTCATTTTAGCTCCTCCTTTTTTTTGGAGACAGGGTCCCACTGTGTATCCCAGGCTGATTCTGAATCCATGTTCCTCATGCCTCAGCCTCCCAAGGACTGCCAGGACTGTGGATGACATGTTCCACCCACACCTAGCCTTCTGTGCCTGAACATAGAAATCTATTCTTGTTAAGACTTTCTTGAATATGTGTATGTCTTTGTATGGGTTTGTGCAGGTGCCGGAGGTGATCAGAAGATGGTGTCATCTCTCAGAGCTGAATTATATATTGAACTGCCTGATATGGGTCCTGGTATTCTAACTCAGGTCCTTTGCAAGAGCAGTACAGGTTTGCTGAGCCATATCTTCAACCCCTGGAACTGTACTCTCTTTTGACAGATAACAACCGTGACCTTTAGTCTCTTTCTTAGTGTTCAGCTTCTCATAGAGTTGAGCACAAATGAAGATTGAAACCCAGCTTAATGTCCACCAAGAGATGAATGGATAAAGATAACATAGCACATATACACAACACAGTAGGTGAAGTCAATTCCATGTCATGGCAGCCACAGGACAGGGGAGAACAGATGGGTATATGGGGGCAGGTGAGGGAGTGACTCTTTCCAAATGGAACCTTCATAAGTAGTATCTTGACCTTCTCCAACTGTCTTGTAGCTCTGTCCAGGGTCCATGTTTGTCATACTTATACTTAGACTAGTCAGGTTCTTTAGATACCCAGAGACTGTATTTTGCATAGATAGGCAACCTTCAACCACTTCAAAGAGCTGTAGAATATGGCATTTGAATAACTTAGGGTTCTGTTGACTTGAGACACAATTGCTCATGGCATCACTAATCTATTCCTAAGAGAATATTGAGTACAAAAGACACTCCACTTGGAGCTTGTTTTCTTCTTGGCAAAACTGGACTTTGGGCAAAGAACTGCCCATGCATCGACCACTGACAAAATGCACAATGTCCAGACTGGACAAGCAGAATACAAGAAAAAGACTGTCAAATCTTGCCAAGACAGGGTAAGATGGTTTTGAAAATTTTCCTGTCTCTTAAAATGCTCTGTCAGTTACTCTAGGCCTTAGCCAAAGTTGATTGCTCTAACATTTCAAATGAGACTTTGGGTGATTGCCCAGGTAGCTAGCTGTCCCTGTTATTTATTGTACATTTTGGAAGTTGCTTGATTGTATTTCCTGATTATTCAAGTAATATTATTTCTCTTCTTGGGTCTTCTATGGGGTTGAAGACTAGATAGTCGTAATTAGTTTCCTCTCATGACTTAGCCAAGTTATTTATAATACAAGACGTAGACTCCTTAGGATAGGATAATTATTGAAACATTTATTACATGTTTCTTGCTTGATATTATTTATGCTGGTTGTAATTCTAATTTTTTAAATATTTATTTATTTATTTATTATGTATACATATTCTATTTGTATGTCTGAAGGCCAGAAGAGGGCGCCAGACCTCTTTACAGATGGTTGTGAGCCACCATGTGGTTGCTGGGAATTGAACTCAGGACCTTTGGAAGAGCAGGCAATGCTCTTAACCACTGAGCCATCTCTCCAGCCCTGTAATTCTAATTTTTATACTTAGTATTTGTTCTTATTGTATATAATTTTGTATTAGGCTTAGAACTCTCTTATTTAAAAAGGGGGGGAGGTGCTGTAGGGACTCCTTCAGCCAGTAACCTTTAAGTACCCTCCCACTTGGGCATGGCCTCTCATAATATAAATGCCAATGTAAAGTGCATGCTCCCTTTCTCTTCTGGTTGCTGTTCCCCATTCAAGCAGAGGACTATGATCTGTGAGTCTACCTCTAAATAAATAACCCTTATCATACTCAATTCTGAGCTAGTGTGGGATTTCTTTTTAGTGTCTGTCTTCAGTCTTCACCAGTACTTACTGCTGCCTGCTAAATTCCTCACTGTGTGTCCACTATATCATCTTGCAGGCAGATGTCTTGAAACGTGTTCACAAGTTCACACTGTTCTAAAACCCAGCTCCCTCCCCTCCCCTTGGTTCTTTTCCTGGTTACAGACCTACCCTCCCACATACTGCTCAGTGCATCTCTTCTTGATGCTCTCCTTCCTCACCCCTCAGCTCTCAGCTTGCTGTACTGCTGCTGCTTCACACGAAGAAATCTGTGGATGGTTGAGAGTCTAGTAACATTTCCCCTAAAATCCCTGACAATGGAAACAGTACCTTTCAAAAAGATCTACTCTGCAATAACTCTAAATTCATACAAACTCTACAGAAATACATATAAGTATACATACTGTTCTTGTGTATCAGACATCAACCCTCCCTGCTACCATTTCCACACCTAAATCTTCCAATTTGTTAGTAAATTACAGACATCATGTCTCATATCAATATACATGCAGGCATTTCCTTCCCAGGTGTGAGGCACTTTCTAGCAACCACAATGTTAAAACGAGACTAGACTTCATTTACCTTAACTCACCAACCTACATGCTCCAAGTTGAGCTGTTCTGGCAATACTGTCCATTAGACCAGGAACCAAGTCCAAACCACAATCATGAGTCACATTGAGGTAGTGTCCACAATCAGAAACATCTTGATAACTGTGGTAGTTTGAAAGAAAATGGCCCAAGGGGCATGGCACTATTAGGAAGTGTGTCACTGTGGGGGTGGGCTTTGAGGTCTCTTCCTCAAACTTTGTTCAGGGTGGCAATCTACTTCCAGTTGATTGCATATTGACTTATAGAGCTTCTTCTTCAGCACTATGTTTGCCTGCACACTGCCATGCTCCCCGCCATGATGATAATGAACTAAACCTCTGAAACTGTAAGTTGACACCTCAATTAAATATTTTCCTTTATAAGAGCTGTGTGTGGTGTTTCTTCACAGCAATAGATACACTAAGACAACAGTCTTTCACAGGGAAGACAGGATTCCTGAAAATCCCCAACCACTTGTTTATAGACTGTCTCTGGTTTAGTTTCTCTGGGTGTCTCTTCATGATGGATACCTTTATGCCAGGAAGATGCCACATTACTGACGCCACTTTCTCCTGAAGCAAACTAGGAAACACACCTGCTGTGTTCCTGTATCCTACTAGTGACAGTGTTCTGTCTTAGGACAGTTTCTTCAATTCTAAGTACACTGATAAACACACTATATTCACAAAATAATAAACAATTTCCAGGGTGATTCTTTAAGTAAGACTATATAATTGTTCCTATTTTTCACCAAACTCTCATTAACTTCAATATCTGTTGATTGCTAAATAATGACTCTAGGATTACAAATGGGTGATTTTTCTAACTCTATCATTCCATTTGTCAGTTTGTCTACTGTAGAACTGAATGGCCCCCTCCTGTTTGTATTGTATGAATATGTAACCATATTAATTTATGGTTAGTGTGGACTCTTGAACTACTATTTTATTCAGAGGATTACAAATGATTACCATAGTCATTCACTGTTCAGATTTTCTTGGACCTGGTACTCCTTTAAGATAGCCCTGGTGATATGCTCCCACCATTCTCTATTTGGTTACACCATTTAGTGCAGCCAAAATGTCCCATTTCATTCATCTTGCCCTTTGCTCCAATTTCAGTCACCACAGATACACTAGTGACTCTGAAATTTGTACTGATGTGGCTTATTTGAATTGAGCTCAAATATTTAAGACAATACAAGTAAATTCTATCTCAGATTTAATGTGTTGATTGTAACTGACATCTTTTGAATCAGGGTCCTGCTATGCAGCCCATGTTGACCTAAAACTCATAAATCCTCCTGCCTTAGGCTCCTAGGGGCTAAGATAGTGATTCTTTTTTTTAAAGACGTCATTCTTTTCTTTCTACACACTAAGTTTAATTCTTGTATACCCCCTAAATGTGTTCGTGGCATGTACGGTGGTTTAAAAATAGATTCATACCTGTAAGTTTCCATAACTACTATCCTGGCAAGATGCAGCACTGGCGCATGAATCCTGCAGGGATAACCAACTACTATCTGATTGGATTGAAGTCCCCCTCCATGAGCTAGAACCCATACCTGCCACTGTTAATAGGGCTAAGAACCTATGGCTAGATAAGTCACAGGTCCTAGGGGAAGAACCTTCCATTCTGCTAAATGGACATATTAGTATATAAAAAAGACTCTTAATGACTTATTGCTATAGCCATAGATCAGTGCATCTGTCTTTCCACCCTCATCAGAGAAGCTACTTCTTGCAGCAGATGGCAATAAACAAGAGACCCAGTGCTGGTCCATGTGCAGAGAATGAAGACAGGGATTACTCACTCCTAAATGGGATGCCTATTTCACATCTTTCCCCACAAGGCTCAACAGGTTCACATGGTCTTTGTGTATTCCTAACCTCAGAGCTGGCATTCAAGATTGTGACTTAGTGACTTATTTCTAACCAGAAGATGGCAGAAGTCAGTGTTTGACTCTGAGACACCATCACTTCCTTGTTGTTCCCTTCTGGGGCTGCTAAGGCCTGGGTGTTCAGGCTGCTGTGTCGTGAGGACATTAGGGCTGCACTACATAGAAGTCCAGACAAAAAGAGCCCATGGCCAGCAACAGAAGAACCAAGGCCTTCTACCTACATAGATGTGTGTGAACCTTGGCTTGGAGGAAGTGGATGTCTGCAATCAACATTGACTGTAACAACAGAGGAGCCCTAGAGCTTGGGGCGGTAAGCTGAGCTGCACCTGGACTCTGGTTCCCGGGAACTTGAGACAAGTCTGTCATCCAGGCATGCCTTATTAGGTGACTAACACTCAGCAACAAAGCATCTGAAGTCAGAGTCCAGGAGTAGAAATGGCTAAAGCAACAGTCTACTTTCTTCCCTCTCTAAACACACTTTCCTTTTTTCCAGCGAATAACACCATCACTGTCCCAGCATTATAAATGCTTCTAGGTAAGCTGTACCTATTAGACACTGCTGATTTGTTAATTCAGGGCCTTTTCCAATTTTAACTCCTGCCTTACAATATCCACCTTTCCCCAGTGCATTCTGTAGACAGAAGCCGACAAAAGTGGCTTTCAGACACATTACTTATTTTCTTAAACTTCACCACAGGTTTACACGCTGTGTGGGGGAGGATCCCAGCATCTGAACTATGGCTTGCTCGGTCATCTTCATGTTCACAGCCTGGGTTCTGGGCCACCTTTCACCTTTTCATATTCTCAGCTTTTTCCTTCTCTAACTCCTACTCATTAAAAAACAAACAAACAAACAAAAAACCCAAACAACTAGCTCAGGTTTAATTTCAGAAACTTCCTCCTTAATTATCAGGACTTGGTTATATGCTATGTCTTTTTCTTTTTGTAGTGGCAGGGATGGAACTCAGGGTCTCAAGTATGCAAGGTCAGGTTCTCTACTGAGCTGTCCCCCAGCCCAAGATGACTTTTAAAAATGACTTATTAGAGCACTCACCACACAAATTTCTCTACTAGAATGCATGCCTATAAGGAAAAGAAAAATTTGACTTGAGATGCTGTCTCATGTAGCCATCTACCCTTGATTGCTATACTATACTACACTAGGTATTGCTATTTAGTGGTGAAAAAATGTATGTTGTCCCTCCAGAGATAATAGTATTGTCTACCGTCAAGTAAACAATATCGTGAAGTCTCAATGTGACAAAGAGACAACAGTGACCTAGTGACATTTCATGACACAATGCTGTAGTCAAATTCTTGAACTTGTTTTCTAAGATGTTTACATAAATTATACTTTCACACAAAAGAAATAAGCCAGGTTTAGGTTTATAATACCTAATATCTCTTTTTCCTTCCTATGCATCTAGACAGAATCTTTGGTCACAACAGGCATGTTAGGTGAGTACTCTGATATCTAAGCCCCAGCTTGTATTAAAAACAACAACAAAGACTTTGCTATAGTATTATTGACATCACTACTTTGCTTACAAATTCTTTGTGCTAAAAGTAAAGAACAAAAGACAACATCAAATATGTGTTTAAAAAGAGCCTTTGTTAAGCACAGTGGAAAACAAGTTCTATGTGATCAGAATTGTTCACAGGTCTGATAATTAGAAAATAATCACTTGTAGACAGAGGCAGCCAAGGTAAACCCTTTGACACTTAGACTGCAGCAAGCACTGTCCAACTTTGGAAAAGAGCTAATTCCAAAGGGATCCCATACTGACACTCCCAAGCTGAATGTTAAATGAGTTAACACTAAGACATTTCTGGATAAATGCATAAGTGACAAAGTTAACAAGTTAACAAAGAAAAGCTAAGTGTTTTAAAAGGAGAGTAGCACATTGAGGGAATGATAAATTAAAATCCATTCAGAAGCTGGATGTGGTAGTGCACACCTTTAATCCCAGAACTCAGAAGGCAGAAGCAAGTGATTTCTGTGTTCCAGGACAGCCAGAGTTATGTAGAGACTCTGTTTCAAACAAAATAAAACAAATATACAAGTAGTATGTACTAATAATTAGGCAACCAATTCCTCAGAAAAATCAATTCAAAACAAAATTTTCAGCTTACAACATTTTAGCAGATTTATGTCTTTTTTTTTAATTAGACAATTTTATTTTATGGGTGTGGATGTTGTCAAAATGTATATATGTACACTACATACATGCAGTATCCAGAGGCCAGAATAGGTCATCTGAGCTCATGAAATTGGAATTTTAGATGGTTGTGGGCAGTGGTGTGGTAGGTCCTTCTGTCTATGTGTTGCTTTTATTGGTTAATGAATAAAGAAACTGGCTTGGCATATAGCATGGGAGGAGGAAGGCGAAGTTAGAGAGATGCCATGTAACCCACCAGAGACAGACACCAGAACTTTAGCAGGTAAGCCACAGGCATGTGGTGATACACAGATTAATAGAAATGGGTTAAATTAATATGTAAGAGTTAGCCAATAAGACACTAGAGCTAAAGGGCCAAGCAGTGATTTAATTAAGACAGCTTCTGTGTGATTATTTCAGGGCTAAGCAGCCGGAAACCAACAAGTGGTTCCCTTCTCACTACAGGGCAGCCATGTGATTGGGAATCAAACCTGGGCCTCTACAATAAGCCATTTCTTTAGACCCTGATTTTTGGGTGTAATTTCCATTGAACACCCCCCCCCCAAAAAAACAACATAAAAATTGTCTTTGGATTACAAATATTTTATTTATGATATGGCAAACACATTTCTGATACTTTTAGTGTTTATTAAAAAATAGGTTAAAAAAAGTGAACAAGTCTGTCCCCTCAAACCCAAACTGGCCATACCCACTACTGATGATGCTTTCTGAATGAATCAGAATAAATGAGACAAAAAGAAAAGAAAAAATCCTAGACTTAATGGCACTTTACCTATGCCCGATGGAATGAACAAGCTTGCTTCCCTGGAATGCCTGCACCCTCAGATGTCTTTGCTTTCGGCAGTGTTTTACCACACTCAGAAGAAGTTTGTGCAAAGTTGCAGAGGCACTGTCACCAAAGCTGTCGCACCACAGAATGCTAGTGTTTTTGTAAAACACATGTGTGGTTGCCAAGCAGGAAAATATTAATTTGCCACTTTTCAGACATAGAGATCTTCCTTGTTTTCACTTCCGACGTCCACAATGGAATTTCAACAGGTTTTCAAACACATCAACGGTAGTGTTAATACTGACAAAAATGGGCCGTAAACAATGCACACAGCTGTTTCTAACAGTGGCAACATTTAAGCATTTGGGCCAGTCTCATTAGACTGGCAATATAATCAAATTATTAACATAATACACGACAGTTCCTAAAACAGCAAGTGGTTTTCCTACCTATGATCTTTAGAAAAGAATACTATAAAAATATTTTTCTTACTCAGTTTGCTTCTATGCAAATGGAGCATTCTATATTCTCCATGCACCAGAGATGAGGAGGGACACTACTGCTGTCACTGACTTTCCTGCAGTCAGTTTTCAAGGCACTTTGTAAGAACTCCAGGATAGCAAGGAAAACACTCTTCTTGCTGATTTTTTTTTTGGGGGGGGGGCACATTTCCTCTCATACTTCAACATTAAAAACAGTTACAACTGGTTTTTCTGAAACTTCATTTTCCATGGTCCAGACCTTATGTTATTTTCCTTTTATTCTGAGCCACTCCTTCATTTTCAACTTGCTGAACTGGCAGGGAACTTCTTTTGGTTTCCATAGAAACTGGATTCCTGTGGCTATGGGTAGGAATTCTTGTCCCACCAACCTAAAAGATAGAGCAAGAGCAGAACAACTTAATACATTCACAACATGCTTGCACACAAACAACCCTGTATCATTTACACAGAGACTCTCAATTTGGGAATGACCTTTTGTACATTTTTAAGTGCCAGCCACGTGGCTATTTAAGACGTTTTAATCTGACTCAGTTTTAAAAGCAATGAGGAAAGAAGCTGGAGTAGGGCTCTGCTGTAAATTGCTGTTAGATTTGCGTGGATGCTAAAAGGTGAAATCAGAAAGTGAGGGAAGGCCAGACCCTTGGAGAAAGTGTGCAGTTCTGTGGGAGGGCAAGGAAGAAAGGAGAAAGGTGAAGATAGGGAGAGGACATAAAAAGGGGTAGAAAAACAAAAGAGAGTACGATGGCAAGGCAAGGAGATAAGACGATGTAACAGATAAAGGGTAAGAAAAAGTCTAAAAAGGAAGAAATAAAAAAATGTAAAAGAAAAAAAGGGGGAAAAACCGAGAAGAAAGAACACTGAGGGAGGAAGGAGAACAGGACACCAACAGAAACGGTAAGAGGAAGAGACGTGCATAGCTAAGAGGAATGCCAGCTCCCCTCATGCCTGCTCCAGCTTGCACCCAGCTCCCACAGTCTCGGAGAGAACAGCCTACTAATCAAGAGTCCTGGCTAAAGAGAAGACTTGGAAATGATGTCACCTTCCTGGCCACTTAGCGACCTCGTATAGGACCAAAGTTGTACAGCCTGCAACCATTTCTACAAAGCAGCCTATATCTGCCACAGTTCCCCTAGCCACCTCACAAAGGCATTGTTTCTGGACGTCCCATGCAGTCAATCCTGCAGAGGGGAGGGTGAGGGCAGTGGTGATGTAAACTCACACTCTCACTGTCTAGCCCAACCAATGAAGTGCCAGCACTGTGGTTCTCTAAGAATGTACACTTTTAGGGTTTATTTTTACATGACATGACTAGAGTGGGGCATACGGAGCTTTAGTCAGCAGTGTGTCTGTTGTTCTCTGATGCTCATGCATCTATGCCCAGTATGCACTGACTCTCAGACGCCTGCTACCTCCCCACTCTGCAGGGATTTTCCCTGAAGGTACTCATTAACTGGGTTTTTGAGAATGGCAAATACTTTGAAAACTGTATTGAGTGTCCAGTAAATGTCTATTATGGAACTTATGGTGATGAAGGGGAACAGATGGGATTCTGCAGTCCTACTCTTGCTTGGTACACTAGGAGGCAGCACAGGTCTACTGCGTATGCATCAGGGGTCAGGGCTGCAGGCCCTGTCCAGGGATGAGCACTTGGTTCAAGAGCACTAGGGATGGAAGATCACAGCAAGGCGAGGCTACACCAGAAGAGATGTAAACAGCTGTCTCATACAGGCTCCGACTTCCCAGTTTTCAGAAAGCTCTCATATTTCCACGTATCTGCTAAGGCTAGAATGCTGAGCTTGGTTGGAATTATAAAGTCCTGTTTCCATAGCCCAGCTAGGAAGGCAGGGAGCCATCAGGGCACAGCAGATACAATCCTATCCAATGTGAACAACAACAAAAATCAACAATTAAAAAGTCCTCGACAATTGTAGGAAAAGCTATTTCTTAAAAGGGCTTAGGAATGTTTACTAACTAACTGGGCATAACAGAGAAAGGAAAAAAGAACAGTGTTCAGGATATACACATATGCATCTATAAAAGGCTAGCTGTGGTGGGAGGGTTTCTCCTGACTTTCAAAACACACCAAGGCAACACTGGTTATCTAAATGTCTACGCCCCCAGTGCTGGGCTATGCAATAGTCCCTGCACTGGACACTGTCCAATGATACCCATGGCTGAATTGTTAGAATGTACACATATGTGTTCGAATCTGAGCACACAGAATTTCTCCTTGTCCAAATGAATTTTCTTATTACACTGAAGCACATTTAGACCACTCTACTGAAAAAGTCAAAACTTCCAGGTATTTCTAAGGCATAAGCATTCAATGTTTGAAGTCAGTCAGTCTGTACCAATAAAGTACAACATTATCACTCATTTCTTTTAAAAGACATCCTACATAAATGTTTTCTTTAACTTGTAAATTGTTCAGTTCCAAGGTATTAAACCATTCATTTTCACAAAAAAGGAATAAGAGACACCCCCGTACAGAATTATATGTTATACTTGACAGACTATAATTACTGTTTCTAAATTAAAAGAAAACTGTCCGCTTAGAATACATATTTTCAAAAAAAATTCAATTATTTTTAAGTGACTTAAGAAATTTCCTTAGAAGGCGTGCGCCACCATCGCCTGGCTAGTATGGCAATTTTTCACAAAATTAGGAAACAACCTACCTCAAGACCCAGCAATACCACTTTTGGGTATATACCCAAAGGATGCTCAATCATACCACAAGGACATGTGCTCAACTATGTTCATAGTAGTATTGTTTGTCACAGCCAGAATCTGGAAACAACATAAAAGCCCCTCGAAGAAAGAATGGATAAGGAGCCGGGCGGTGGTGGCACACGCCTTTAATCCCAGCACTCGGGAGGCAGAGGCAGGCGGATCTCTGTGAGTTCGAGACCAGCCTGGTCTACAAGAGCTAGTTCCAGGACAGGCTCCAAAACCACAGAGAAACCCTGTCTCGAAAAACCAAAAAAAAAAAAAAATGGATAAGGAAAATGATACATTTACACAATAGAGTACTGCACAACAGAAAAAAATGACATCTTGAAATTTGTGGGCAAATGGATGGATCTAGAAAACATCATATTGAGTGAGGTAACCCAGACCCAGAAAGACAAATATCGTATGTATTCACTTATAAGTGGTTTTTAGACATAAAGCAAAGCCTACAATCCCAGAGAACCTAGAACAATGAGGACCCTAAGAGAATATAATCAACATGTTAAGTAGTAAAAGACAAGATCTCCTGAGTAAACTGGGAGCATGGGGACCATGGGAGAGGGTAGAAGGGGAGAGGAGAGGAAGGGAGGGAAGTGGAGAAAAATATATAGCTCAATAAAAAAAAAATGCTACTCAGCTAGGTGTGATGGTACACACTTTTAATCCCAGCACTTGGGGGGCAGAAACAAGTGGATCGCTGAGAGTTCAAGGCCAACCTGGTCTACAAAGCAAGTTCCAGAACAACCAGAGCAACACAGAAAATCCTGTTCCGAAGAGTCCCCCCCCCAAAAAAAAAGTAAGAAAAGAAAAAATGCTATTCAACTGACGTTTCCAGAGGGTTTTACAATGAGTATAACATTAATAATAATTCGATAAACCCTAAGTTACAAAATACTTAGCATAATACAACTTAGCTCTTAATATTTTACTATATTTTAATAAGCCACTTCACTCACTAATTACTAATATTTACTTTTAAATATTTCACCATATTACTAAGGATTTTTTATTATATCATAATTTTATTACATGGACTTTTTGCAAATTGCTTTAATTGTTTAATGGAAAAGGATATACATAAATAAGAACTAGGAAAATACAAATTTGCTTTGGGCAAAAACCCAGGCACTAAACTTCATAAATGCCTCATGCATGCACACATACAGCAAGTTAGGAGAGATTTTCTTAGCTGATTTATAAAACTTGTAAGAAAGGAAGTTCTACTTACAATACAGACACAGGTTTCTGATGCTACATGGATAACAGGGCAAATGCAGATATCCATTGAAGGCAGTCAGAGAAACAGATTAGTAATCAACAACCAAATAGGATATTAATCATAAAAAAGATCTTACCTTTGGTTGTGCTACAGGGCGTAGTGATTTAGGCGGAAAAGTACACGGAATTCGTCCATGATGGATGTGATATGGTAACAGGTAACTGGGATCTAATGGAACCCAAGGAACCGAGAGACTGGAAGGTATGCCAGGAAGGTCACAATGCGCTTTATGCAAATTATACGCTGTCCTAGAAACTTTGCCATCTGAGGTCTTGTAGATCAGGAGGGAAGAATCTTCTGCTGCGTGAGACAGCAAGTAGGACCCATCCTGCAAGCTGCATCCAACATGGAAGACTCAACTCACTGAGCTTATATCGCCAATGTCACCATGTTCTCCTAACCCCACATAGCAAAGCGGAGCTACCACAAAAAGAGAATGCCACCTCTGAAAGTATTTCAGGACCAGGAAAGATAAAGATTTCAGAAGCCTTTAAAACTATACCCCCCCCCCCCAACAATAAATTTTAGCGTTTTTATTCCGAAATTCAGAAATATCTGACCATTTCCTTTTCACTGCTTTATAAATTTGTAAAAGTCAATCACTTAATGAAAAAAAAATCCATCTAACTCTCTAATCTATGATATACTCCAACCATATATTTCATTCATTCAATGTACTTGATTTCTAATAGGCAAGAGAATAGAAACACAAAAAGAAGGATACATGTGACATGTCAGAAACAGAAGGAACATGCAGGAAAGGTGTAGAAAGTAGAGCAGGCTTGTGTGCTTATGAGTTAACTGCTATTTGCCCCACTACTCACCTTCATATTAAATCCTTCACACAGGGGTTCAAGCTTAATTCCAAATTAGGTATAAATAAACATGAGATGCTAAGCTATCTGTCCACAGTTCTGTGCACAGTAGGGCTTCAATCAGACCTGGCTTTTTGGTTTGCACACAGGTCAGACCCTCAATCACAATCCTCTATTAATACAATAACTGATGATGGCCAATCTACTACATTTTTCTTTGCTTACTGGAAAGCTTCAAGGGATTCACTGCATCATCATAAAAAACAAAAGGCATGGGGCAGTGGACCATGTTTTGTTGGGAATACACAATCTCTAGGCCAAAGGAGCAAAGAGAACAGTTTTTGTCCACATTATTAAAATGAGGATGATCAGCTTTAGTTATATAGCTCTGTCTACAGACATAATGAGCTACCTTTTCACCAACTTTTAAAACTCAAAGTAACTGGTGCTGATAAAGGAGGTCCAGAGAACTATTATTAGCTTCTAGGAAGGCCTTTCCCTCTCTCATCACTTTCACATAGGGAAGCAAATGACTGTCTGGTAGAAAGAATAAATAATGCATCAAATATTGAGTTTCTAATCAATGAAACTCATGTTATCTTAGAAGATTGAAGTTTGAAGTCAAACTGGGCTATTACAGTAAGAATCTTTGTGTGTGTGTGTGTGTGAAAGGGAGAGAGCATGTACTGTGTGTATGTCTGTGTGTGTGTATGAGAGAGAGAAAAATATGCATGAGATAAATACATTTGCCATTTCATTACAGCCAGACAATATCATGTTATCTTTTTACTCATATTTTTAGAATTTTAACTGATAAAAGACTTATACACTTTCAGTGTTTTCATCTCTCTCTAACAACATATTGACAAAGCTTCTAATAACTTCCAGCAAAAAAAAAAAATCAAAATACCTATGCAAAATACCCCAAAGTACTTACCTACATAATTTCTTTAGAACGTGCTGGAGAATGTTAAATAAACTTGAAATCCTATTATTAAACAGAAGAAACTGAAGTGAAATTAAACTGAAAAACAAAACAAACAAACCCAGAAAGCCTCACTAATAACATGTGTGGTCTCTTGCTCACAGTCAAAGGCACCAGCAGGCCAATAATGTAGGACAAGGACCAACCAACAAGAAGACTGAAGAGACATTTAGATGTCTTCTTTTTATGTTCATGAAGTATTTGGCTCTGTTTTAGAGCAGTTATAATCATATAAGTAAAAATTATTGAAACAATATAAAAATACAGAACAGCTGTAATCAATTTTGGACTTTATGCACGTGCAATGACAGAAGCACAGAGCGGGGACAGACTAATCCATGGGAAAGAGGAAGTATTATTCTCAGTATCTAGGTATCTCCTTGGTGCCTCATTTACATATAAACTTATTTCCATTATTATTTCTTTTTTTTTCTTAAAAAAGACTTTCATTGAAAGTGAAGAGTTAGTCATGATTTTTTTCTTTTTCTTTCCTTTTTTTTCCCTAAACAGGGTTTCTCTGTGTAGCTTTGGCGCCTGTCCTGGAACTCACTCTGTAGACCAGGTTGGCCTCAAACTCACAGAGATTTGCTTGTCTCTGCCTCCCAAGTGCTGGGATTAAAGGCATGCATCACCACTGCCCGGCCTGTCATGACTTTCCTATGCACACATATAAAGCAGTTTTTACAGAGTAGACACTTGGGGTAAACAGAGTTCAAATTTAATTGTTCCCTCACAGAGCTGTGTCAAGTGGAGCTTTGCAGGAAGGTTGTGTTCCCAGCTCAGCCTGCGCTAGGTTTGAGCTTCTCAGTTCCAGCTTCTCTGTATAGGAAATGGCCATGATGCTACAAGCCTTTAATGCCAAGTTGTATGATAAAATGAGGGAGTCTGCATAAGCTACTTTCCCTTACAATGAGGCATTCAAGAGTGGTTCTGAGGACCACTTGTTTAATTCTAATGTCTAATATTTGGTAGGATGGGCAAATTTTTCAGAAGTCTGGTTGTCCAATCAGTCACATAATCCCCATAGCTGAAAGTCTGTGGCTGTCTCATCCTTCCCTTCTCTACACAAGGCCAGAACATTTGTTTCTCTTGCACTTTAATACAACACACTCTCTGGCTCTGGCCTCCTTTCTTTAAAGTGGGAAGACATGTTATTAGCAGTGCATTTCTTTGCAAATAGAGACAAATAATGTAAATTGGGTTGGGAGGCCCTCAAGATCTTGAAAGAAATCAATCATCACTATTTAGAGGTAAAAGTAAATCTGAGACCACATTACAGGAGTGAAGTCTTTTCAGTGTCCATCACAAAGCACTTCCTTACTTGAGAGCTGCAAGCTTTTCTTTTAATTCTTCTGAGGTGATTTCTTCTAGCATGAAAAGCTTTGAAGTAAATGCATCAATATGCCCTAAAAGAAAACACTGAACTTAAAGAAACCGAAGTCACTGAGATTATAACACGAAATAAACTAGTTAACTAGTCTCTCTATATAAAGATGATTTCACACTTTTTAAAAAATGATAAAGGACTTTGTATTATTTAAAAGGAGAAATATATCTCACTAGCTATCAAGTAAACTTGAATTTACAATGATACAAAATACAAATTATGTCATGCATTCATTTAAAAATATATGCTGAATATAGGAAAGTTGACACATGCCCACATTCCCCAAACAGGATTATTGCCTTTAAACCTTAATTTAAGAGCAAAAACTGCTCAGCCATTGGTGTTTCTAGTTCCCACTAAAGCTGCATCTTCATGACATTGTAAGGGAAGCATGAGCTCACCATGTAACTAAGCAGTTAAAAATCCAATCTGTGGACTGGGCCTGCTCAATAAGTCTCAAAATCACATTACTGTAAAACTTAGACTATAAAAATACAGATTTTTTTTAAATTAAAGCAATCATAAATGTTTCTGTGAGTAAAGCAATCTATTCAAAGTCTAATTTTCTTGTATGCCTAATATAAACCTATAATTCACAAAATCTCAAACATTATATTCTTAAAATGACATTCTGTTGTAGAAAGTAATGTGTAAACTTTAAAACAAAATAAGCTGAGACATGCACTGAGCTGCTGCAATGTATTAAGTGACAGAGGAGATCCTTATCAGGGTAAATGCTACACACGTGGGTCAGCAGGAAGGGCATGCTACTACTACTGTATGAAGGTCAAAACATCACAGAGTAAGAGTAGCACCCACCAACGCTGAATATAATGTTTTAGATTTACTTATACTTTTAGCTCCTAATTTTGTTAAAACAAGTTCCTGAGAAAGTAGATATCAGTCACTGGGACTACAAAAATTGCATATAGTTTAATATCTCATTTCAACATCTAGCCTACTTTAATATCATTTGCTTTATGCTCAAAGAAGTTAATTAGGAACATTTTTACTAGATGTCTTCCCTCTAAGATAACATATCCATTTATTCCCACAGTCACTTGTTATTTCTTATGCCAACTTTAGTTTCACCTCTCCATTTCTAGTGCTCATTATATGTGACATTTCTAATAATAAAGACATTTCAACGGTTTCATAGCTATAAAAAGAGAATATTAAATGCAATAATGTATTTTTGATGTTTAATAAACATTTGAGATTACTAACAGCACTTACCTTATTTAAAAAAAAAACTCAACCATAAAAAGTATGTAGTATAGTACCCAGCAAATACAATCTATCAAAGAACTAACTACACAGAGTCCTGTCCTAAGTTCTATGAAGGCCTGCTTCTTCAAGGAGGGAACTCTCAACACTGGAACCTTCTCACCTGAGGACTCAAGTGAGTTTTTTCAGTGTCTGGGGCACTTGAGCCAGATTTGAGAAGGTGAAAGCTCTGGCCATGGTCCTTTATTCATAACAATCTCTGTTTTAGATCATACTTTAAGATGAGGTACATTTGGGAAGCACTGCTTTAGACAGCAGAAATTAAGCCTTTATGTTCATGCATCACTTCTATAGAATCCATACATAGGTAGTCAGTCCTAGCTTTACATGCAGCACAAGTTTGTAAAAACAATCATACAGGCTGAAATGATGTAACAATAAGTAGGAAAATTTAGAATTATTTCACTATTTTAACATGTTTTATCAAAACAAAATCTCCATCAATTTAAGTATTTAGAGAAATAAAATATGAAAAATATGCATTTGATATACTGCAATTCAAAACATCAAAACCAGCATGGATCTACATTTTCCAAGGTTTTACCCAGAATAGTTTGATCGGTGCTCACCGCCTTCTCGGACAGCCTCTGACACAGAAGCAGCTTTCCCCGCTGTGGCAACTGCTATACTCTTGGCTAAGTTAGGATCAACTCCGATAGTCTATCCAAGAATTCCCCTAACTAAAACTTATGCCGGCATCACTTCATCTCTGATGTCACACCACTGTCCTCGTTCATGTCAGTAGGTTAGCCATCAGACAGTTTCTCTGGAGCAACTGAACAGCCCCCGGAGCAGTGTCCAGATTCCCAGGCAGCTACTTCATCTACAGCTCCATGCAAGTTTGATTACAATCTCCAGCGATATTACCTTTTCAGAGTTTTCTGTTTCTGCTTTTTTTCCCCTTTATCTTAATCTTTGCTAGCCAATTTCTTGTTTTCATTATCTATTCTCATAAAATCTCATTATGGCTGACCATGGGAAGACAAGGAGGCATCACACTACACATATGATTTCTGTATATGAACTGCTAAGAGGTACACAGTGACCAATCAAAGCAGACACAGGCAGCCACTGATCATGTATGTCTGTACTCTAAATCATAATTAGTGGACTGAGGAGCTGGCAGTAAAGTTTATATGCAATTTCTACTCTTAATATACAGCTATAACAGAGGTCATGCTTGTAAGAACTGTGTAAAGTGAGAACTGACTGCCACTCGATGATCTGATAAATATCATAGCTTTACATACCATATTTACTGGACAGTAGATAGAGGAGTTATGATGAGACTACAGGCTTTCTTAAAGGAGTAACTCTTAAGGTTTATAATGGGTAAGACACTGTAATCTAAAGAAGGAGGTGAGCATATTTACATATAGCAAAGCAAGAAAACAAACAAAATACAAGTGTGTTTATTGTACTGTGAGCTATGATAGTTCTCAGAGTGCCAGAGACTAGCTGTATTATTACCTGAGATTGTGTTAAAACATAAAGACCCAGATCCCATTCTGGACTACTCAATCAGACACTCTAGGACAAGCACTTCAAGTGATTTCATTGAGCATTCTTCTTAAGAGTACTACACTTTTAAGCTTCTAATACTGATGGAAACTTCTTGTGTATGTGTGTGTGTGTGTGGGGGGGTCCCGAGACAGGGTTTCTCCGTGTAACAGCCTAGGCTATCCTGGAATTCACTGTGTAGACCAGGCTGGCCTTGAACTCACAGAGATCCACCTGCCTCTGCCTCCAGTGCTGGCGTAAAAGGCATACACCACCACACCCTGCCTGATGGATACTTTTAATACAGCATTTGAAAGTCTGTTCCTGGGTTATGGGTGCAGCTCAGAGGTACAGTGCTTACCGACCATTCACAGGACAACAAGAAATGGGCTTGCATATCTGCATCAAAATAAAACCCAAAGCCCCTAACATCTCATGTCCTTCAACAAAGTGTCACAGAAACCATATAAATTATCCTGTTACATAAAGATGAAAGGAGTATCAACGAGCAAGTCTTTAGACTAGTTAAACCCAAGGCACTAACTACTTAAGACCTGTAAAAATTCCTCAGGTGAAGTAGTCATACAACTGATAGTAATTTCATTTGTTAAATGGAACATTAGAAAATGGGTCTGCATCATCTGTCAGGACTGTAAAAAGTTCACTGATAACTTTAAAAAAAATCCTTTCCTCAAGTAGATGTGATTGGCAACTGCTTTTAAATGCTTTACATGAAGGATGTGTGTGGTGCGAAGGCCTTGGAGAAACAGTAGAATCCTGATTATTGATGGAAACTACTAAAACAAGTGTTTGGCTGTGTGTGCGTGTGATAATGGAAAAGAGTCCTAGAACACTAGCCAGGTGTGGCAGCACAAGACTAATTCCAGCACTTGGGAGGCTGAGGCAGAATTGGGAACTTAAGGCCATTCAGTTGCTATATAAAAAACAAACAACAACAATTCCCCCTCAAATATTGATTAATCAGAATGGAGGCAAATTTTCAAATAAATAACCACTGTTTCTAGATCAGGAAAGAAAATATAGAGCACTCACTACATACAGAGCATCAGACTAATGCTAATATACAAGGAATATACAAAGCTTTACCAGGCTCCTACTTTGAACTATGCACTGTCTACCAGGAAAAAGGCATGACCTAAGAAAGAATAATGTAGGAAGTAACAAACAAGTAAAGGCAATACATTTAGAGATTGAAAGAAGGGAAAGACTGGGGGAGATGGGAGTCAATAGAGCAGACAGACCGATGGTGTACTGATCTGTATTGGTACAGAGCCCAAGACAAGGGATGAGAGATGTTCAGCATGTAGCATTCCACTATGAAAGAACAACATGAACAAGAGCAAGAAACTTGTCGTGTAAAGCACGTTAACTATTCAAGAACCCTGGCAATATCATTCAAAACCCTGCTAACTCCCTTCTGTACAAAACTTCAAAACCAAAATAAAGTCAAAAGCTGTTTCAAGATGAGATTTCTTAAGACAATGTCATTATAATTGTAAGAAAATTACAAAGTATGTATAAATCAATTTAAAAGCTCACCAATACTCTCTGTCACTGTTTAACTACTGTCAACATAATCAGAGAATGGAAAACAAAAAAGGACAAAATGGAAGTATGCACAGCTGAATTTAAAGGCAAATATTTAAAGGGAATTACAAAGGGGAAGAGGACTCCTATAGACTCACCAACATAAAACGAGCAGTTGGAATGCAATAAACTTTCAGTCCAGAAGCGACAGAGCTCGCTTTCAGTCAGAGCTTCAACTCCATAACAACCTTGATACTCTACTTTTGGTAGCACGTAAACTGGAAATTGCTGTAATGCAAAATTGCATTTTGTCAAAGCTCCAGATCTAATCTCCACACACACTCCATGGTATACAAGTGCCCACAGACCATACATATATACAATATATCAAAACCCAAACAAACACAAAATTTACTACTCATAGAAAATACATTTCTTATATAGCCAGCAGTTTTCAAATGCTTGCAGGAAATTTAATTGTATTTATTTTGTATAGTGTAGGATATGGATAGGAAGATGGAAGATATGGATACATTTGCCTCTGAGGGGTAGATTCTGGAAGTGGAGGATGGATAACAGATCCCTCACCACCACCCTCATCTCCAACACAGACAGACAAACTCCCCACATACTGCATCATGTTTTCTCTCTGCCAGGAAATGTGATTCACAAGCAGACTCCTTGAGACTCCAGCACATGCAATTGTTCCTAGGTCCAAAGTTAAATGCTAGAAGGCAGTGATTAACATATCCTAATACTTCTCAAAAGAAAAGAAAAAGAACCCTCCCTACTTTAGACAGCAGTCACTCAGATACCCTGGGCAGCTGGTTTTCTTCCTAAGAATGAGCATTAATACCCGCAGAACAACTGTGGTTGTTACTATCTTTACAACACAAGGGCTTTATTCCAAGCACTAAGCATGTGACAAATTATCCACTTAGAGCTTACTGGTCAGGATATCAAGCAGATGGTGGAAAATGACTATCCCCATTACTAGTCTAAGGGTGGAAATGCAAGTACCTATTTGTGAAATACTGTAGCAACCATGTTATCTTCTGCCAATGAAAATCTAATTCTTTCTGATGGTGCTGGACATCAAACCCAGGGTCATGTGCATGCTACACACATGTTCTACCACTGAGCTATGATACACCTCCAGCCTGAAAATTCTACTCTCAACAGGATTCTCCATTCCCTGCTTCAGAAGACACAAGGTTTACAGAACCTACTCAAGTAACATGGCTAGTTAGCACTTTAAAAATTGAACTAAGGTGCTGTCTTTCACAAATCTAAAACATTTTATCATTGTTTCTCAGTTTCTGGCTTTCCTAAAGTGGTTTAGTGGCTTTGGAACAACAGTAGTGCTAAGAACAATTCAAACTCAGTATTTTAGTCACCAGCACACAGAAGGTGTGGTTTGTGTAAATATTTCTGATTTCTGTAAGAGGATGAAGTAGTGACTCCTAAAGGTAATATTGTCTAGAATGTAAGCATGTAATAACCTGGTGACCCTGCTAAAATGTAGAGTCAAATGATGCTGAAGGTTTTGCAATTTTAAGAGGCTGTGGTTCACATCAAAAAAAAAGAGAGAAAGAAATAAAAATTGTGATTGGATTAAAAGCATTGTATCATATATAACAGTTCCTTAGCAAATAATATGATTTAGTCTCCTAACTTTAAAACAAATAGAAGCTGGAGACAAAAATTGAAAGGTTTAGGGTGCTGGAAAATTCGGGCCAGTGAGATAGCTCAGAAGATAAACTGTTTGCTGTAAAAATTGACAACCTGAATAAATATAAAATATAGGAGAGAATAGACTCTAGCAAGTGTCCTCTGATCTCCACATGTTTCATAGCACAGAAATGCTCATACACCACTTACATATGCACAATAAATCAAAACCCAATCAAAAACCTTAAGCCTTGGGTCAGATTATGCCAGAAATGGAAAAGAACAGGTGATGCAATGGGAAGATGAACATCTTTCGGGATCTTAAATGGATTACAGTGTTATCTTTTTTTTTTTTAACAACAAAAAAATCATTATTTATTATGAGTTAGTATTCCAGCTGTATTACTCCTGGCTGAGGAGCTACTGTTCTGACTTTTGGATGAGGGAGAGTCAGTTTCTTAAGGGTGTGTCACTTGGTAAGTTGACCATGCTCCAGTGGCTGGTCTTTTATCTATGTATGGAAAATATACTTCAAGATACAGATAGTTTGAGGTTGTTTTTTTTTTTGAGGGGAGTGTGTTTTTCATCCATATAAAACTAAGTATTAAATCTGACCTTATTTCTGTATGTATTCTACTGCCATCTCCAGGAAGCCATGGGAAGTGCCTCAATGTTTTCTCACTCCTCAGTTTCAACAAAAGAAGTGTAAATCACAATCAAGATTTGTGATATAAGTGTCTC
This sequence comes from Microtus pennsylvanicus, assembly GCF_037038515.1. Classification (NCBI taxonomy): domain Eukaryota; kingdom Metazoa; phylum Chordata; class Mammalia; order Rodentia; family Cricetidae; genus Microtus; species Microtus pennsylvanicus. Next base: position 51,110,113 of record NC_134581.1, read on the forward strand.
AGCCCCCAAAGGGCGCTCTAGTCTGTGCTGCTCAAATGAAAGGTGCTCTTATTTCTGTGTGCACGCACCTCTTAAACCCTAAAACACTTTCCTAAACAGACAGTTCCTGGCTAGAGTCTTCTCAGTACCACTGAACAACTTCTAATCTACCTGACACAGTGCAACTTTAAGCAGCTTAAACACACACACACACACACACACACACACACACAAATCTACCTTCAATGCCAACGTAAGATTTGGGTAACTGGATGTAAAACTGTGAACCACTTTAAAATGCACTACTTGGATATGTGGCTAGCTGGGACAGTCAAGAGCAAATAGCCGTCCAGTGGTTAGCTGGCATGGATGAACTGGTACGCTCCAGTTCTGTCTTGGTCCACACAACTCTTCCCTTCTGCTCTCTCAAACTGGCTGCTATTTTAAGTTCTCTTCTAATAAGCAGCTTTGGTGTGTTTTTCTGGGGAGACAGGGGCTAACTCTGAAGACCAGGCTGGCCTGGAACTTACTATGTAGAGCAGCTGGCCTCAACTTCTGATAATACTCCTGCCTCAGTCTCCAAAGTGCTATAATTAATATTAAGCAGAATTCTGCTTGAAAAAGTAAGATTTTCAACAACAACACAAAACTGAAGAGTTAAGGAAAAATCAGAGACAATATTCTTGAACACCAGGAGCTAAAGTTGCAAACCTGAAAACTTTGAATTAGCTGGAGGAAAAACTCCAAGGACACATTCTGAAAAGACAGTGTTTGTTGTTGTTTTTTAAACTAGTGTAGATACTAACTTCCCTCTAAAGTTCCTTACAAAGACCCCTTAGTCTCCCAACCTCTCACATCTTCTCACTTATGTACTGAGTTTCTGGGGTACTAACATTTAAGAAAAAGAGAAACACTGGGCTTAATTCCAAGGGGCATACGTTATAGTATATGAATTATTCCATGTGCACTAAACCACCACACATAATGAACAGCAGATGTAAGGGACAAGCACTCCTTGAAAAATTTTCAAGTTTAATCTTTACAGTCAGAAATATAAGACTTCTGTTTAGATATTCTTTGGGGCTCAACTGTTTTGACATCTTGATGAGTAATTTTCTCCTAGATGGTTACAGCTTGGCCTCTATAAATTTCCCTTTTTGAGTGAATGATAATGATCCTTACCAAGTTGTCTTGGTCAAGAATTAAACTGGTGTCCAAAACTTCCCTGAGCTACTAACATCAATTATTTTTGAGTATATAAATGAAAAGAAAAAGTGGTATGGATTCACAGGGTGGCATATGAAAGAAATGAAGCTGACTACAAAAAATGAGAGCAGAAATAAGTACAAAAATAAAACTTAAAAATAAAGCAAAACAACAACAAGATGGGGCTGGAGAGATGGATGGTTCAGTAGTTAAGAGCACTCTGGCTGCTCTTTCAGAAGGTCTGGTTTGATTCCCAGCACACACATGGTGCCTCACAAATGTCTAACTCCAGATCCAAGGTACCCAACTCACTCTTCTGGCATATGTAGGTACTAGGCACACAAAAGTGGTGCCCAGACATGCATGCAGGGAAACCACGCAGGCACATAAAATAATAAAAAAGAAAAGAACACAATTTAAGAAGCTCTGTTGGCCTGGTAAAATGGTTCCACAGGCCAGGTGCTTCCCACCAAGCCCTATGACCCGAGCTCCATCCTAGGAACCCACATGGTAGATGGAGAGATTCAGTTTCCAAAAGTTGTCCTCTGACTTCCATAACTCCATGCACACAAGTATGTTCATGCACATGTACATGCGAGATTGATTGCACACCACACATACACACACAAACACAACACACACACCCTCTCCCTCTCTCTATAAATGGACGTTTCAAAAAAAAAAAGAATTCTTTTAAAAATACAACAAAAGACAAAAATCAGTACTTCTTAGCAATCAACTAAATCAAAAGCTTCCCTTTATATACCAGTATCTAGAATCACATGAAAGAGTGCCAAGTGTTCTAAAAGAGAAGCTCGGTCACAGAAAGGACAACTGGGAAAACAATCATTTGCTTCTTTCACTGAAGAGAATCATTCCCCAAGAGAAGCCACAGGAGAAAGATAGCAGAGGCTGCACCCCAGCACCCTGAAACTCTGGGACTCTTTTAAAGGTTGTTTCTAAAGATGTTGAGAAAGACAGGGTAAAGAAAGGGCTCACAGGTAACAAGGAAATGCAAAGTCACACATACACAGGCTATAAAAGTTAGTTTGGTCAAGTCAATCTACATGATATTTTTCCGAGAGTTCATATGGATTAGTCATGGTGGTTACCAACATTTATGACAATGGTGTGTGTATCTTATTAAAATTGATTTCAATATCTTACTAAAAGAAGTTTACTTGGAAAAACTATAGGCGTGATCAAAAAGTTAAAGTCAAATTTTGTTAGAATGCCATGTTCAGTATTTGGGATTATCACTCACACATCACAACTTCTCAGATAACTTACTCTTCTGATCTTCTTCCGTTTTTTGGAACGTGGTCTTGTCTCTATCCTCTGGACGCTGCACCGCACAAGTAACAACAGGTCTTGCATGCTGAACAACTTATACACAAAATTTCCTTCTTGAGGAGCTATATATTCTGATGTATCTTCAACATAGTCTTGAAGTTCATATGGCAATCCTTTTAAAAACATTCCTCATTACCATTTAAAAATATGCTACCTCTTTATGCATTGTAATCTGGGATACAACAACTCAATAACTCTATGTGACTGTCAATTCTCCACCTCAGGCCATATTTACTTAATAACATTACAGCAGAGAGCTGCAACCAGAATTTTTAAGTTCTCTTACTTTTCACAAATACTTCCATGAGTACTGGGCAAAGCATGCATCAGAGTGATAGCAGTGAGAAGAAAGAACTTAAAAGGTCCTGATATTCTTAAGCCAGGCAGACTGAGGGGCACTGTCACATGCATTCTGCAGTCTACTACACAGGGCACAGAAGTCTGGACAGGCCAACGTTTATGACTCCCTCCATCAGAGCAGTAGCCATTCCATGTACATACTGGGTAAACAGGTTATAACACACATATAAATTGGGTAGATACACAAAGAGGACACAGTGGAAGCAGAAACTCTGATCAACAGACGGAAATGAAATGTCAGCGACTAGGTAAAAATTACAAAATGGGTTATAATTGCATGAATGAAGAGAAAAAGCTAAGGAAAAGGAATAGAGAAACTGGTAAGTTCTTGATATTCACTTACGTCCTTTAGGCTTCTGAAACGCAGAAGGCCAACTGGATTTTGGCCAGCTGGAGGCATCTGAAGTAGCAGAGGGTTGTTCAGAAGCAGATGGTTGTTTAGATTCTTCTGAATTAATCAAGGGTAACTCAGGCATTTTCTTAGAAACTGGCTTTAAAAGCTCATCCTGCATTTTTAGAATTTCTCCAACTGGATCAAATTTTTTATAGACTCTTTTGATAGGTTTCTTTAAAACACAAGACTCTTCAGAAACCACAGTAGTAGTCTGTTTTCCCACAGAAGCCTGTGCTGAAGAATTTGGACTTGCTGGTCTAGAACCCACATCAGCTGTCTTTCCGTCACTAGTACTTTTACTCTCTGTATCAATGATTAAACAATCTTCATCTGTATCACTACCACAAGAAATCCCTTTCTCAGTTTCAGATGTTTCTGATGCAATAGCTGTTCTGTTGGCATTGTCAGGGTTCCCCTGAACACTCGGTCTTTTATCATTGGTACAAAGCATACCTATATCACTTTCCTTAGAGATTCCATCGGATGTTTTGTGAACTTCATTGTCTTGTACTAAAGATTTCACACTGGCACTGGGAACCTCTTCAGGACATGATTCCAGTCCCTGATCATCTTTATTTTTGCACCCTTCAGGACCACTTTCCACACCAGAGAACAGTTGTTTCTCCTTCTGTAATTGTTTCATCAGCATCTGACATAAACTTCTAGAATCCTCAGTAATGTTTGGTGAAGCTGGTACCTCAGGTGTGGCTGGTACCACAGGAGCAGCTACTACTTTGGGGGCTGTGTAGACATCTGTCAAGATGGGTACAGAGGAGTCACTTTCTGAACTTGGTGACCTGGATGAATTAGTGGTAGTTACTCCAAAGGTTTCAAGTTCTGTGACATCATCATCAAAATCTAGATCCATATTTTCCAGAGTCTCAATTTTTCGGCACTCATTAGCTTCAGTGGGTATCTTGGAAGAAAACATATTAGCAAATTATTAGGGAAAAGTTCAGGCCACAGTTACCTAACTCTTAGTGCCCTTATCCCTAACATTGCAGTTCATGTTTTCAGAAGCAGAAAGACGGAACTAGGAAGATGGCTCAATGAGTAAAAGGATTTCTATGGAAGCACATGACCCGAGTCTGGATCTCCAATATACAAGTAAAAGCCAGACATGGTGATGTGTGCTAGCAATTCTAGCGTTATGGGAGGGGACGGAACAAGAGCAGAGGAAGATCCCAGGGACTTTCTAGCAGTCAGTCTAACTGAAAAAGTTAAGTCTCAGGGTCAGTGAGAGACTGAATCTCAAAAACAATGGTAGAGAGTGATAAAGATAATCTGTGTTAACCTCTGGCCTCTACATGTGTGCACATACACTTATATGTCCCTCCCACCTCCATATAAACATTCACACAAACATAAAAGTCTTTAAAATGTATACAACTTACATTTAAGTATTTAATTCTGTTACCCCTTGAAAATATTCATATAGACACATCTGTCACAGGAAACTGAATTCTGAAATGCCAGACCCAAAGAGGAATATTAACAAACAAGAAAACAGACAAGACCCTCAAGAAGAGAAGGAGAGTCCAACAGCAAGAGAGGTTCAAGCATGCCCAATTCATAAATTATGGGAAAGCCTTGATCTTAGCTGACCAGGACAGTTTCTTCACTAGTGTTAAGCAAGAGTCTCCTAATATCAATCAGCGACTCTTTTAAAATCCACTCAAGGTAAACACCGAGTAACATACTATAATGGACAGGAAGTAGCTCTTAGTATTCTGGGACATGAAGTCACTGAAGTTGTAGTCTTTATGTACTATTCTGGCAATTTGTAGAAGAACTACAAATAGCTTTCAACTATTCAAGAATATTTTACCCTCGCGTCAAGAACCAGAGATCTCTCCTCAATATGAAAGAGCCCTCATTTTTAAAATTAATTAATTTTAGTTTTTTTTTCCCCCCAAGCAGGTCCACACATTGTCCAAGCCTTGTATTTCTTATAGATCAGAGGCAGGCCCCGAAGTTCTAAACTTCCTGCCTCCATATATGCTGGGATTACAGGTATGCCATACCCTATACAGCTCTTCCTTTTACTGTTTGTGGTACTTAAGACTGAACCTGGAACTATTTGCATGGTAGGCAAGTACTCTACCACTAAGCTGTACTTCCAGCCCTAGCAGAGTGAACACTTTTTACCTTCATAAATGCCATGAAAACTTGACTATGAGCTAAGACTTTGGGGTAGGATTTGTGACAGTAAGTCTGGCAGCAATTAAGCAATAAGATTGGTTTACAGAAATTACCTGATTTCTCTGAACCTCACATCCCGTATTTCTAAAACAAGAATAATAAGGTTACTTTCTGAATTTGTTCTAAAGATCAAATGTGAAATTATATGCAAGTATTTTCTTGACATGGTGCCTGGCACACAGTACGCAGCCTCCTCAACACATGGCAGCTCTAATTAAATGAACAAATCCAGAACAAAGGGAGACTATATGGCACCAACAGGAGGGCAATCCTACACAGCAAGGTTAAAACAGGACTGGACATAGTACCGAAAAATAAAGAGTAACAGAGGCAATGTTAGCAGAGTTCAGGGTAAGAGAAAAAGGAGGAAAATACACAGATGTGACAAAAACATCGCCATGCCTCCTCAATGGTACTGTCTCTAAATAGATACATATACAGGAAGGATGAATAATATTGATAGAAACAGACAGAAGGACTGAAATATATAACCTATAAATTCTATGTATACTATCTTCCTCAGAGAACCCAAGAGGCCATTCTAAAATGGATTATAAGTTAGTAAAATTTCAACATTGTGCAAAGCAAAATTTGCTAAGGTCCTACTCTAGTTAAAAGGTAAATAAAATTAGAAATTATTAAGGAAGCTTTAAACAACAAATCCAAGCACTCAGAAAATAAAAACACGTCTAAACCTATTGGGTTAAAAGAAGGAGCTGAGAATTTCAGAATACTTAAGCAACAAAAATTAGAATAAACATTAATGATAATTAGTATCACAATCTGAGGCTCAACAGACACCACTTTCCCCTCAGGATCATTTCTGTCTTAGGAGACACCAATTATTTCACAACTCCAAACAAGGGCTGAGGAAGTTAGGCTGAAAACCTCTGAGGAAATGGGTTCCTTCTATATAACCCTTACTCACAACTCTATGGGTAAAAGGCCTTGCTGGGAAACTGAACCCTGCCTTGTTTCCCTCATCCTGTGATACTGCCAAAATACAGGCTTTTTTGGTTCTCTTCAGAACTGGTAAATAGCACAAAAAGCACAAATGAACCTAAATGGTGACCTGCCTCCTAGACTTCTGCATTCCTCTATATCTCAGCTTTGAAAATCTTTATTATCTTATAAGCCCCCCCATGATAGTAAGAAATAAGTTTTTATATTTTATCCAGCAATAATTTTTAGGTGTCATCAGTAATGAAAAGGTTCATCATTATCAAAGCCATTCTGTGACTTTTTATCCTTCTTAACCTACTTTGTTTCTTTGTGGCACTTCTCATCTCCTGATATGCACCTGTCCCCAGTACACAATCCAAAATAAAAATGTAAAAGAATAAAACATAAAACAAGCTGGAAGTGCTTTGTGATACCGCATACAAATATCAAAGCTCAAATGGCAAACAGAAAAAAGAACATATAAAAACAGCCGGGCGGTGGTGGTGCACGCCTTTAATCCCAGCACTCGGGAGGCAGAGGCAGGTGGATCTCTGTGAGTTCAAGACCAGCCTGGTCTACAAGAGCTAGCTCCAGGACAGGCTCCAAAGCTACAGAGAAACCGTGTCTCAAAAAAACAAAAAAAATAAAAAATAAATAAGAATAAAAATAAAAACACCAACAGCCTTAAAATGGCATAAGTTCTTGAGGGTGGGAGAATATTTTTATGTTATTTAAAACAGTTTGATTTCTTACTTAACTAAAAATCTCTGATCATATTTACTATCCTCAGGTTTTTTTTTTTTTGGACCTGAATATAAAATGGCCCCATTTCTGTCCATTTCTCTATTTCTTAACATATCCTGGTTTTCTCCATATTTATCAGTACCTGCTGCAGTTTGTGTCATCTACTACACTGTAAATGCTGAAAGAACCCAAACTACATTTTTACTTATCCATCCTCAGAACACAGAACAGAATCTACAGTCAATATTTGTTGAATAAATTATTTTCCACAAACAAAATGTTTAACTTTAATAATTATAGAAAAATTATCTTTAAGTACACATCATTAAAACTGATATTTAAGTCATGCCTGTCACTCTTATGTCCTGTATGTTTTGAATTACATAGTACTGTTAACTACCATTGTTTTCTTGTGTTACAGAACCACACCAATCCTCACTTGTCTCACTGTGACTCTACCTGTTAATTCATCTCTTTTCAGCCTTTCCCACTGCCCTCTTTGGCTTCTGGGACCATTGCTCTGCTGTCCACTTCTATGAATATACCTTTTAGATGTTATATTAAGGTAAAAAAATCACATGTTCTGTGCCTGGCTTATTTCATTTAACATTCTGGTCTTCAGGTAGATCCATACATACTGTTGCTAATGACAGTACAATAACCTCTCTTTAAAAAGGTATACTAGTATTTATATACCTCATTTCCTTGATTCAGTTGCCCATTAACGGGCACTGAAGCTGATTCCATAGCTGGGATACTGTGCACACTGTTGCAATCAATATAGAAACACAAGGGTCTAAGTGCTCTGGTTGGTTATTTTCTTTGAAGTACATGCTTTACTGGGCAGTTGCTGGAACACATGGCAGTCTTATTTTTAAGGAACTTCCCCACTGTTTTCTGTAGTGGCTGAGCTAATCTGCATTCTTAACAAGTGTTCCACACCCTTCTCAGTATTTGCTTTTTTAATCTGTTACTTGTAAAATCTGAAATTGGTCTCACAAGTCTGCCTTAGCTTTCCAAGTATTAGGGTTCACAATATGAGCCACATGCTTGGCTAGCACTTGTCATTTATCATTTGTGTTATTTCCATTCTTACTAAGAGATGATACCTCATTGTGGTGTTTGTGTGTATATGTGTGGGTGTGTGGCAGTCAAAAGTTGAGGTCACTTTTTCCTCAGTCATTCTCTATCTTGATTTTTGTGAGACAAAGACTCACTCTAAACCTAAAACTCATTGTTCAGCTAGGCTGGTTGGCTGATGGCCTCCAAAGATCTACATGTTCTTTCCATGGGTTTACAGGCATGCCCAGTTGTACCTGCTTTTTATGTAGGTGCTAGGGACCTGAACCTAGATCCTCATGTTTCTACAACAAGCCCTTTACAGACTGAGCCATCTCCTTGGTTCCTTATGGTTTTAATTTGCATTTCCATGACAATTAGTGATTGTGAACATTTTTTCATATATATATGTCAGCTGTTTATGTATGTTTCAGAAAATGTATACTCAAATCACTGTCCTGATTTTTAAATTTTATTTTTGGTAAGGGGGCTAGAGATGGTTCAATAGCTAAGAGCCCTTGCTGCTCTTCAGGAGGGCCCAGGTTCAGTTCCTAGCACTCACATCAGGTGGCTCATGAAAGCTCCAGATTTGACGTCTCTGGCCTCTAAGCACACCCGCACTCACACATGCAGGCACAAAACCTATAAATGACTAAATATAAATCTTTAAAAATTGTTAAGTAATACATAAAAACTGGGGAGTTAAGCATTTATCATATACTGTTTCAATACATGTATATTAAGGACTGTTTTAACTATGAAGTTTAGAGATTTGCAATATAAGTTTATGCTCCAAAGGGTAAACAAGTATATCATAAGCAAGGGAGAAAAAGTATTACATACATCCATCTCAGAGGTGCTCTCTTCTGGTTTATCCATAAAGACTGCAGAGACTGGGACAGATGTGTTTTTTGATAGTACATGTTTTAATGGAACTTCATGGAAGAGTTGATTTCTTTCTCTCATTGTCATTTGCTTTCGGGGAAGTGGTGAATTAATATAAATTACTTTAACTGGTTTGGAACCTTAAAACAGAAAGAGAAGCAAGTGGTGATTAGTATCTGGTAGTTTTATTTAAAAAAAAAGAAAAGGCAGAAAGATCACAAAACAGAGACAGGATAGGGCAGTGGGGCCATGCCTCCTGCATCTGCCTTTCTTGTAATACATATCTTTTTTAAAAATAAAAAAATAAAGCCCCTTAGTACTAAAGGACAAGAGGACCTGGCCAGCAGAGAAATATGCTCTAACAATGTTTAAAGGCTTCCGGGCTTTAGAGCTGTATCGTTAGTATCTTAATTTCTTTGTTCCTTTAGAAATTTGCAAAGCGCATTTATACTTTTACAAGAGATCACACTTAATCCTTAACTTGTAGTACTGTGAAGCATGATTAATAAAACCTCAGAGAGGGAAACTGGGGTTCAACCTGAAGATTTGAAAAGCAAAGTGGCTAGCCACTGGCTCTCAGACCTCAGTCTGAAAATGGCAATTCTGCCTCCAGGAACTTCAGAATGAGACTAAGTTTGAGAGCTGTCTCCTCCCATTTTATATTCCTCTCTAAAGCTGGGACTAAAGGCATGCACTGGGCCAGTTTCTATGGCAACTAGTGTGGCTACTGGAATTAAAGGTGTGTGTTACCACTGTCTGTCTGTAAGGGCTGTTTTACTCCCTTGATCCTCAGGTAAGCTTTATTTATTAAAATACAAATGAAATGCCACTGTACTGTTTTATCTTTATAAATGAAGATTCAATCTTTCATTTATATCCTTATGTTTAATATTATTCTGGAGGATAAAAATGGTCAAATATGAACCAGACTAATAGAAGAATTAATGTGCAAACATTAATTTACTGGTGACAAAGGCTATCCTCTGTCAACATATTTTAAATCTGGTCTCCAACAATAAACAACGAATTCCTGGAAATCTGCTCCCTGCAAACTGTCTAACAGAACGAGGCATTCCTTCATACCACTGACAAACAGAAGCTGCACAGCTTCCATAGATTTCTGGCCACCCGAGTAAAAATTTCTCCTCTGTCTTATTTCTTAACATAACTGCAGGTACCATAGGTCTGCGCAGTCAGTTCTATCACAACTTTAGAGCAGGGAAAGCTCTACTGAGTTTAATGTCAGATTCTTATTCTCCTTAAACAAAGATGGAGATCTGTGTGCGGCACACAGCCATCTACGTCTGCACAGCTGAAATGAGGTAATTCCAACCCTTCTGAGGACATTATTTGGCACACCAAATCACAAACCTTCCACAGTTATCATCTGAACACACACTGGGATTTCCCACTGTTCCTTGTAGCTTGGTCCATGGTTATTGAGCAAGGTGAATAATGCCTGGCTAGTCAGAGCTATCTGCGGATGGTATCTTGAAACAAGTTTCTCTGCATTCGGGTCTTTACTAATATCCTGAAAAACAATTGTGTTCAGTATTGTGATTTATGGTTCATAATAAACAAAACAATGCACGTCTTATTATCTAGGTCACTCACAACATTTCTACCACAAAGTGATGAGGAGATGGGAATGTTACAGAAACGATGTTAGAACAACCAGGCCGCACATCTTTTATGCAGTACAATTATTAGGATTATTTTAACTTTTTAGGAAAGCCACTTGTGACTTACGTAGTGCATAGCTTCAGCTTGCTGCTGTGGGGTCTCAATGGAAGATATGCCATCTTTTGAAAGCTGCAACTTCACAGGCATCGAGGGAAATGATGTTTTTACAAACTTTGCACTGCCCTAAATAAGTGGAGAATAAAGTTATTGTAAAAGTCTTAATGTATTTTTATTGTAACGTTGGAAATGTAACTGAGATTTCAAATGTCAATCTTAGAACCTCCTAAGTCAAGACATTCTTTCATGGTATTTCTTGACAACCAAGAACAATGATTTTGTTACCGCTATTGTTTCTAAAAAGGTTCAGAGTCTTCTGGAATCTTCCTGCTACTTTTGTAGTTTCACCTTTTGTTTTTTAATGAAGCATAAATCACAACACAGAAGAAGGGAAGTGCTAAAATACACTTTCTATATACTTATTTCTCAAATATGTTAATAAATTTTCTTTAAATGGAATTCCCTGTTTTATTTGAGAAGTATTAAGAAAAGTGGGAAGAAAAAAAGTCAAGAAACAAAATTAGTAGCAGTATTTTAAAAACATGAGGTATTACACAGGTATCATGTATCCCAAAAGTTTAAACACAGTGTCTAATAAGACATAAATGATGTTTCTAGTCAAAGCCCCCCAGGACCCACTTCACAATCACAGAATAAACCTTACCAAAACAAGAAGAGTCTTTTCTAATTTCAGCCCCATCTCTGTTTTAAAAGGAAAGAATCCCATTAGGCTGGTGACTTCATGGAGAGTATAAAATTCTGGGTACTTTTTCACTTGTTCAATGCAAGCTCTTAGAATTTGCTGTGAAACAGAAAATAAGAATTACTCATTTGTGTTATACTTCCCTAACAAATACGCTTTGGTTTATGGAACTATAAATTTATTAGTTGCAAAGTGGAATCCATTTCACTCATTATTTCTTCTAATAATCCACAATTCTGTGCATTTCCTACTTGATTTAATCTCTTAGTTTTCATAACAAATTTTAACCTAATTTCCTAAAATAGTGGCATTTAATAATACTAAAATTAGTGATCTTATTAAAATTTAAAATTAAATAGAGGAGACAAAGTATTTTCTATGCTTCTTAGGAAACTGACAAAAGAAATGAAGCCACATGAAAATTTTTGCACAAAATGTATTACAAAAAAAGAAACACATGAAGCTGGGGCTGGGTGCATATGAACATGTCTATAATTCCATTTGAGAGGTAGAGGCAGGAGGGCCAATGATTCAAGATCAGCCTGGGCTACATGACAACCTGCTCTGAAGGAAAAAAAAAGACTAAGTTCTTAAATGTCTTCTCCAGTTTCCAAAATATTGACTTACCAGGAAATATAGCTGGAAAGGATATCTTCACAGCTTTACCCAAGAAAAATCATACATTTGTGATAACATGTATCTCAAAGGAACAGAGCCATCACTGGGGGAAGTTTTGATAATTTTAAAAGTACACACATGTGCTGTCGTCTAAGGCTATCTACCATCTTTTGTTAGTGCATGATGCCTAAACCCTGTAGGAAATATTTTATTTTTCAGGCAGGTTCTCACTGTGTAGTTCAGGCTGGACTGGAAGTCACTATGTACATCAGGTTGGCCTGGAACTCAGAGATTAGAGAGCTGCCTGTTTCTGCCTCCCAAGTGTTGGGATTAAAGGCATGTACCATCACTACCAGCTAAGATGTATTTTAGATCACAGAAGCTCCAACTTTCTATCTATAACCCCTCCTTCCAAATAGTTATAAAATGCTTCAAGTTACAAATCAATAGGTAGCTCAGTACACCTTTATTATTTATTTATTAATTTATTTATTTGTGTGTGGTGTGTGTGTGTGTGTGTGTGTGTGTGTGTGTGTGTGTGTGTGTGTGTGTGTGTGAAGGAGGGGAAAGAGAGGCAGGTGATAGGAGAGAGAACTTGGAGGAGTAAGCTCTCTCCTTCTACGACATGAGGGGATCCTTAGGATGGAAATCAGATAGTCAGGCTCGGTGCTAGTGCCTTTAGTGGCAGAGCCACAGCTTATAATTCCATATCCCCTGTTCCGCTTTTCCTAGTATATACACCCTGCTGTGTTTAACATGTTTTTCTTCCACCTATGCATCTTACTGCTATTCAGGATGTCACTCTTAACTACTGCCGGTGTGGGCTGGAACAGAAAAGTTGCTTTAAAATTCTCAGTGAACTATACTTATTGGTACAGTCTCTTTCCTCCCTGTCAGTAGTTCCAGTGAGCACACACTTACGATGTCCCCGTCCTGTTGTGCGCACTGTAAGAATTCAACAGACAAAGGGAACTAATAAGCAAGCACCAAGTGGTAAGGTACACACTCTGGTTACCTATCAGCAAATCTTAGTGAAACTGTGCTGGACGTTACAGTGCTCGCAACTGCATTCATTTAACTCAGCACTTGTTCAAGAAAGAAAGGAACCCCTGAAGCGTTTACAGGGCCGCAGTGCATACTGTATGGCAGTGCGCCTTCACCCACAGTGCAACTTTCAGTTTCTGTTCCCTGCTACCAAACAATGAAAAGACCTCTGAGAAAATTCCAGAAACAAGAAATTCCTAAATTCTAAACAGTGAATAATTTTGAGTAACACATTAAAGCTCTGTAGCCCTGCGTCACCTAGCTCTGTCCAAACAAATGGTTTCCTCAGAAGCTACCTCCAATATGGACTGCAGTGCCTACCTCAATATTCCGAGTTGTCATGAGTTCTACTATTTCACACACTAAGTAGTGCACTGGCCTCCGTGTAACTAAAGTGCTAAAGCTGATGGTTCCCTAAGCTGCGGGATCTTCTTCACACACTTTAGAGAGGCCACACTTATTTATTGCTCAGCAGTTTATGTAAATGTGATCTTTACCTCTGTGAAGAGACGGGCCTCATCAGACAGCATATTATAATCCTGTGCACATTTCTTTGCAGAATTCTGCAGAAACTTTAGGAATTCATTAACTTCTTCATTCACATGTTTTTTCATATCCTTAAAGAAAAAAAAGTACACATCTTTAAAAAAAAGTTTCACTAAAAGTATTTACTCCTCAATAGTTGCCCTAATAATTTGAACTTCAAAGAATAGAACATCAAATCCAGAGTGGAAACCACAAAGAAAATTATTTTCAAATCACCAAATAATAATGATAAACCTGTTATTAAAAACTCTAAGGAAGGGGGCTGAAGAAATGGCTCAGTGGTTAAGGGCACTGCTATTCTTCCATAGGTCCTGAGTTCAATTCTGAGCAACCACATGGAGGTTCACAACTATCTGTAATGGGATCTGATTCCCTCTCTGGTGTGTGTGAAGACAGTTCACTAAAATACTTAAGTAAATAAATATATGGGTTCAACCCCAAGCATCACATGCACACACACATACACAACAAACCCATTAAAAATTCCACAGAGGCACTTGGGAGGCAGAGGCAGGTGGAACTCTGTGAGTTAGAGACCAGGAAATTTTGTCTTGAAAAGAAACAACAACAACAAACTCCACAGAAACAGAAAAACAAATGAACAAAATTACAACATGAGGAGAAAGTGAAGCATGCCCCCAGCGATGCTGGAGCATGTCTGGGCAGCCTGTTTGTATAGGGTTTCATGGTCGGAGTTGATAAGATGACTGACCAGGTCGCTTCCTCAAGGAACAGGTTTACTGAGATACAAATTTGGATCGCTGGATTCAGATTCCAGAGCATTAACCATTACACCATGGGAACTGGTGCAAAGTTACAATATACATATAGGAAATTCTGCTTTCTATTTTCTAAAAAGATAAGCCTCTTAAGGGAGAAATGAGCAAAGTGTATGGCTAGGAGAGTCATAGAGCTACAAGTGCTTGTTGCTGGGTGGCATACTCCCACAACTTGTTGCTTTGGAGGTGGTACAGGATTAGTTGTTCTGTCGCCCCTGGCTACCAATGATTGCAGACAACCTGGGACATGTACATCACTGTTTTGAAACAAAACAATAAGAAAAATTAAAAAAAAACAATGGTTTATAGATACATGGAAGATGTTTGTTTTCACTGGCATTCAATATATTTATTCAGATAAAACAAGAAATCAGCCATTTTCTCATATGCAACAAGGACCAAAAATGAGAGAACAATGTCTAGTGTTGGTGAAGGTGTATTCAAACCTCTTATAGTAGTATAAACAAATAATTCAAACCTTTCAAAAAATAATTTATCCATCTGTACCTACAGACCAAAGCTTTAAAAACATGTAGCATTTGATCTTAAAATTTTATTTTAAAAAAGATTTATTTAAAGAATCTATTTTAAAGAAATAATCACAGGGACAAAGATTTTGTTAGAAAGATATTCAGCATACTGTCATTTCTGTAAAAAGATAAATGAACGAAATGTACTCAAATTGACCACAGTAAGCTTGTAAAGGTGCTCTTGCTGGGATATAAGATGAACTGGAGTAAGGCCGATGCACAACAGAGCAGGTGCCAGAACTACACACAATAAAATCAACAGAAGGCTTAAAGTACCTACACTTTAAAGTCCTTACTTTCCCATTTCTGTAAATATGAGTATACCTAATAAGAGAGATGACTAACAAATTAACAATGGCAAAGAAAAATGAAAGGAAATAGAAAGTGGAATTATTTTCTGATTCTTTTCTGTAACTGATGAAGAGAATACATACCAAATACTGTAGGAATTCATTTGTATTTGTCCCAACAGCTTTGGAACTTGAGGGGATCTTTGCATATTTAGCCAACAAATCCACATAAGCCCTCTGCTCTCTCTGTGAGAACCGAGAGAAACGAGGATAAGGAACTCTTGGTTTCGGAAGGAGAATCATCCCAACTTTTTCCTTTGCTTGAGTTGCTGAACTAACTGCAGGCTCATTTTCTACAGAACTTGCTGAGACATTCAAATTTTCTCCTATACGTCTGGAAAAAAAATACAATTTACAAATATGTGCTTTTCACATGAAGATTACTATCATGGAACTTATGATTCTCAATCAAAAGGGAGAATAATATGGCATGATTAACAGTAACTTCTGGATTATTATCTAACTCTGCCACCTGCATTTTGATGTTCAGTCATTTAGTGTAGATTAAGTATTCTGCATGAAAAGACCTCATTGCAGGCTTACCTTCAGCCACCTGACAGAGAGGGAGAGGCACACTTCAACCAGCTATTCTATTTGGAACTTTCCCCTTTTATTAAAAGGGAAAATCATTCTTGTGAATTATACTAACATTTACTTATTGCTATGCTATTTGGCTTTTAATGCTTAGGTTCTTCAGTAGGTGTATCAGCTAAAATGGTGAACAAAGAGCATTAAGAACAGAGTAAAATGGGGTCACACACTTGAGGTTAATTAATTCACTGAGATTCTAAACTCTCTGGTTTCCATTGGTTATCTTAGAACTTAAAAATAAAATTCCAAAAACTGTGTTACATTTTATGGAAGCAGTAGTGATTTTAGAAAAACTGGACAATCCTCTATCTATCAAGTATATGGCTAACTCCATGGAAATGCCTCTACGCTTTTTATGGATGTGAAAGAAAAATCACAGCGTATCTATAAGAGGCGTACTCAAAGAGAAGGCAACAAGTGGTAGCAGCCTGAGAGCCGGATATTAGACTTGTTTATAAAATGACACCCCCAATTAAGAGTCACTTTACTATTTCTAGTAAAACATACAACCATAAATTATTATCTTGTTCATAAATTATTTCTATCTTTGCTATTCAGTAAGAGACTAGTCTACAATTTCAGTAAGAGAATAACAAAAAAAAAAACCCTCCACTTCTCTAACAACTCTGATTTCTACCACAGTCATTGTTTCTTTAACTTGGCTCCAAGTAAACAACAATTCATAAAGGAAAGGAAACTAATGATAAAGATGGATGTCTACTGACTCATTTACTAGTATTCACTGATATTTATACTTGCTAGCACATGCTATGTCCAAGAGCAGATTTTAGTACAATCTTTGATTGTCAGGATCTTAAACCAGTGGCTTGACAAATGAAAGAAAACCACATCCATATGAAAGAAAATATATATAACATATGCATATGTATATTTATATGCAGTATCATAATGATATTAGGTTTCCAAACTAAATTTACCAAATAGCTGGCTGAGAAGAATGGTCTGGAGAGCATGGATTAAGAAGGAAGGAAAAGGAAGAGGACAATGACTGCAATCATGACAGTGTTGCTTTTCTTATGGCATTCATTTCTTTAAGTCAGTGGGAACATCTAATTCGTCACCAGTGTGAAAGGTTGGCCATAATCTGGAGAAATACTGGATGCTTAGAATATATGACACTTTCACACAACTTCTAAAGGTCCTCTTATTTCTAACATTAAAAACAATTCTGACTTGCTATTACTTTGATACCACATTTTTTTTCTATGATTATGGCTTAGTATATTTTTTTCTGCTTCTCTTAAATACAGTCTTGTTCATTTTAGGATTTGGTTCTGAGAACTGAATCAGAGGCTTCTTATAGGCTGTATACATGCCACACCCACTATAAATGGACAATCTTCCCAAACATCGCATCTTCTGTTGTAGGAATGTCTATGCACAGATGCATTACACAATGCAGGGTAGGTATTGCTCTCCTTTTATCTCACATTACGTATTTAAAACAAGCTATTTTTAAAAGTTATGTTTCTGCTAACTAGCTACTAGCTATCAATCTCAGTTTGGGCTAATGAAGGAAGTACATTAGTTCTTACAAAATAGTTGCTATAAAAAACTACAAAGGTTTGGGTCTTATTGATACGGTTAGGAACTATTAATTTACAAAACTAAAATAAATATAGTATAAATTCCAAAGTCTGAAAATAGTATTTTAGAAAAGGGTAAGAACCTTCCTCCCTCAAATAAAGCAAAATCATTTTAAAACACTCAGAGATAAACTATGAATGGAAAACTCAACAAATAGCTAATTAGTTAATGGGAAAGAATTTTGGAAATTAAAATTGGAATCCTTAGGTTGACTCCAGAAATATAGGCAAGAGAACAAATACTTAGCTCTAAGTTTCTCCAATAGCTGTATAAAAATAAGCTCATTTTAGGTTAACAAAATGAATATTAACTGCTGATCTTGGTAGAAATGTATTACAGCAAATTGATTTCTCACTAGAATATGTCTTGAGAGCTATTCAAACCTAACAGTATTGTGTCCGCAACTCTTAACAATACTGCTTCACAGCTGTCTCTCTGAATATGAGAACATGTCTGTCCTCCTGGCACAAACTGGCAAATTTAATTAAGCTGCTGCAGCAACAAGATGCTGACTCAGATATGCCCGAGTAGGAATGTCAGACATTCGAACAGTTTAAATTGGCTACATGCAGCGAAGAATGGAATGGCAGCACATCAAGATCATTTTCAAGTGCAGTGCTGTCAAATCTTCATCAGATGCAGCCACAAGTACCCAACAGCACTACCTACATACATTACACCACTGCATTTTATTTCAGTTGATAGTTTGAAGCTTCCTCCTTCATTTTGTCAACTACCATTTTCCTTTCTACTTCAAGTTTCTATGAAATAAAGGAATGTTCCAAACTGTTAGTTTGCTAGACACTAAGCCGACTAGTTTGCAGTTTCTTTAAAAACCACATTTAGAAATGGTATTTCTGGGCTCCACCTCAAAGTCTACTTGAATCTTAGAGTTTAGCTTTCTCTTATATTAATCAGGTTACAGCAACTATTTCTCCTCATCTTATTCAGAACTATTCAGTAACTTGTTGGCTTAAAAATCAATTATAAAGATCTATAACTAAATGCTTAATTTTAAATAAAGGCAGGTGTTTATTTCTACATGGATATCTCTTGAAAGAAAAAATGCCATTTTGACTTTCTGTTTCATTCACACTGACTTCTAACGTCACACTATTCTGGTGGTCCTTTCATCTTACAAACATGTATGGAGTACAAGAGTTTGGTTAATGCTTTTTATGCTGAAATTAAGAGTAAAACGCCTTTTGGTGATGCGATGGGGCAATTAAAAATGTCACAGTCTTGAAATCAACCTAATTAAAGGTACTTTTCCAACATGCTAGAGAACACAAAAATTACTAAATTATAAATTAAAAAATGTTATTTTTTCCAACAAGCAAAGTTCTAAATAACCGAAGCGTAAAACCAGTTCCTTATAACAAAAAGTTTAGAAACATGTATCAATGCTTTGTGCTTATCTTTTACGTTAAAATGCAAATTACACTAATAAACTATGCTGTATTAAAATAATCTAAAGACAGGAAAGCATATTCTAAGAAAAATATTTTAGAAGTTTTTTTTTAATAAGGCTAACTGGCAGAAAAATTCCTCTCCTTTATATAACTCATGCCTAAGAAATGCCTAACAAAACTATCCTTACAAAGAACCATTAAAGTAAGAAGCATGGTAGAATGAAGAATAATATTACAGCCAGGCATGGTGGCCACGCCTGCAGTCCTAGAACTCATGGATGCAGAAAGATGAGGTTAGATGGATCAGTGAGCTCTGGCTAGCCAGAGTTACATAACGAGATCTTGTCTCAAAAAGAAAAAAAAAAGATAAAGTTAGAAATTTTTATCTGAAATGAAGGCTAAGACAAAAATTCCAATGGAAACCAGAATATCTATAAGAACATAAATGTAACTAGAAATTATTCTGTTAAGTCAAATAAGTCAGACTAAGAAAAACAAATGATAACCTTACATTTAAAACTTTATATACTTGTGTTGAACTTAATTCGGAAGTGGATCATAAGGAGAGGAAGAGATTTATAAGGTAGGTGGGAAATCCAGAAAATAACAGGTTGCATGCAGTAAGAAAGCAAAGGGTTATTATCTTGGAGGAGAAAGGGAAACAGCCTAGGGAGTAGGGAAAGCTTGGAAGAGGGAATAAATGAGAACACAATATAATACAATATATGGATGAAGATGCCAATGATGGAACCCATTTTTTTGTATGTGAAACTAAAACATTAACAAAAGGGGGGTAGCCCCCAAATCAAAACTAAAGGGTTTAGGAAAGGTGCTAGGAAAGAGGGAGATCAAGAGAGTTTTTCAAAACCTCTTTCCTTACAAGAAACAGGTACTCTTTGCAGCTACTTGAGTTCATTCCTGAAAGAAGAAGCTTCCAAGATTTGGAATGAAAGCATGATCCTGGAAGAGCGCGTGCAGCACAGAGGCCTGTGTTCCCTGGAGGCTCTGCCATTGCCCGGTCTGCCCTTATGGATCCTAAAAGGGACCAGACAGATGGCTCACTGGTTAAGAGCACTGGCTGCTATTGTAGAAGACCCAGGTTCGTTTCTAAATGCCACATAGTAGCTCACAACTGTTAACTCCAGTTCCAGGGGATTTGATATTTTCTTTTGGCATCATTGTACACACATGTGCACAGATATGGCAAAATGCCCACACACATTTAAAAAATCCTCAAGAGCCTTGGAGAGAGAAAATGTCAATTTACATGTATGGGTCCAGAGATTTTTTTAGCTTTTCCTAATACCATAATGTATATAAATTGAGATATTACACGAATAGATAAAAAATGAAAAAATAAAACACTTTGCTACTTTAATAGGAGTACAATGTTAGCAGCTCTTTGAAAGGCATCCAAGCAAGGTGTAATGACACAGAAGAGGGTTAAAGACAGACAAACAGATAAGTGAATTCACAGAATCCAAGAATTGTGTAAAATGGTAGTCCCTGCCGAAGTTCTAATTCTGCTGTATGTTTGAAATTTTTTTCTCTACAACAGAGTGTTCTTCCCTAAGTGCTGTGATTTTTTAATAAGTTTCTACTCTTTCACAGGCTTGTCCAGACTTAGCCTTGCCCAACTACTAAGAGAGTGAGGACTTGAACAAGGTGCCTTCTAGTTCTCACATTCTTTCATTCCTGTTCCTCTAACTTGGGAACCCAAGATGACTACCACACTGAGGTGTCATCTACATAATCATGACTTAGCTCTGTTAGAATGAGTAGTTAACTTTTCCTACAGTGTGACAGGAGTGACTTAGTGCAGACCCAGAGTGACACTGCTGTCTGTGGCTCCAAAGCAGGTGCTGATGGGTGAGATACTGATTTGTTTTGAAATCAACCACCCATTAATGTGATTGTGTGGGTATTTGCCCAGATTGTGGGACACTGCTTCAGCTGTTCTCAGGCATCACCCCGTCAATTTGTTCTAACCTGAGCACTTGTGTGTAGAGATAGATCTTCCTGAGACTCAGTTAGCTTATTGAATCTCAAGTTTGTCAGAGATCCTTGTGTTGCTCACAGGTTTAAATAACTGTCATTAAGTAGACTGGTGTCAATCCCTTTTCAAAATTTTTGTTACAGATTCTGGGCTGTGGGAATTTTTATCTTCAGGAAAATAAAGCCAATGACTGTATACATAATTGCTCCTGCTTTCTCTACTAACAGTACTTTATACTTAGTCATGACTGGGTGCTGTGCTCATTGTTGGGTATGGTGGAATCATCTCAGGGTTGTGCCAGGTGGCAGAGTCATTGTTAGATGTCAGGCTGAGTTATCATTTGTATTATTGCTGGTTCATGACTTAGTGTTCTGTTTAAGTAACTAAGTGGTGGCTTTCTGAATTATTAGGTATTTTTGTGGAGTCATTGTTGATTTTTGTTGAATCTCCATCTAGTAGTCTTGCTGAATTATTATTGAACAATTTTGCTGAGCAATCTTTTGGAAGCTTTGTTAAGCTACCTTTGGGCATTTTTTTTTTTCAAGATTCACCAGCTGGAATTTCTGAGTTGTCACAGAACGCTTTTGTCACATCACCCTTGGGGTTTTACTGAGCCACCATTCAGCATTTTGGTGAGCTGTCTTATGTAGGGTTTCTATAGCTGTGATAAAACACCATGACCAAAGGCAACTTGAGGAGGAAAGGGTTTATTTCAAACTTACAGTTTCATATCACAGTTCATCACTGAGGCAGGAACTCAATCAAAGCAGGAACTCAGAAAGGGCAGGAACCTGGAGGCAGAAGCTGATGCAGAGACCATGGAGGACTGCTGCTTACTGGCTTGCTCCTCATGACTTGTTCATTCTACCTTCTTATAGCACCTAGGATTACAGTCCCAGGGGTAACACAGCCTACAGTTGAGCTGGGCTCTCCCACATCAATCATCAATCAAGAAAATTATGGCTGCCCATAGGTCAATCTGGTGGGGGTATTTTCTCAATTGAGGTTTCATCTTCCAAAATAACTCTAATCTGTATCAAAAGGACATTTAACTCGCCAGTACACTGAATTACTTGGACTTTTGCTGGGCCACCACTAAGCATTTCTGGTGACTCCTTAGGCACTTTTTGTGGAGTCACTTGCGAATGTTCTGGTGTAGCATTTCTGGACACTGTGCTGACTCAGCACTTTCCTGGCACTAGCTGCTTCCCTTGAAATTTTGCAGGCAATAACCTGGGATGTCAAGTTACTTCAGGCCCTTGGCAACTCTCTGGGGCCATAGTTTGAACATATCACCAGACCAACCCTGGACTATTTCTCCTTTGACCTTAAGAACATTTCAGATAAAAGGGAAAGGATGTTGATAAACATTACTTGATTTAAATAACCAAAGGTATTAAATGATTGGGAAGTTTTTATGAAATTAGTTATCTCCAGGAATGAATAACAGTAACAGTTTTTAGAAAAATCCATAGATGTATACACCTATGAATCTTAATTTTCTAAAGCTTATACTACCAAAGATATTAACAAAGACTTATTTTAATGTTTTACATAGCAATTTGGCAATATCTACCAAAATAAAAGCACACATATGCTTTAACTAAAAATTTATCATCTAGATAGAAGTACAATAATGCATACTACTATAACTCCTATTATCTGGAAGTATTTTGATGTGTGTAGTACAAGACACACAAACAGACATTATAAACTAAGTCAAGTCCCTAGAAACATCCTTGATTCTCAGTGGTCTGGATTCAACAGACTAGGCTGAGAGTACAAAATCAGTACTTCTTAAAGCTTGAAAGTATGTCTAATGGTCAGGCATGGTAAAAAACATGACGATGAAGATGGTGAAAGAATCTGAGAACCACTATAAAAACCAGAAGACTGGCAAGAAAGCTGAGTGGAAGAGCTCCACAGTCAAAAGCTCACTGATAATGCAAGAGGAAAAGCTTCAGAAAGCAACTTTTGCCCGTTTTTTAATTCACGCACTGATTTGCCTTTTCATTGAGAAGTCTTACCTACCTATACTTAATTATTGCTGTGGAAGGACCACCACTGTTGTGTTAATGCCTTCTATATGCCTTACAAATTGCTTATCCTCACTTCACATCAGCACATACACACTTCTAAAGTAGTGTAAGTCAAATGGAAGCAGAGGTGACAGAAAGGAACGTGGAGAAGATTATTTAAAAAAGAAATTTTGGTATTTTCAAATGTTGATCAAAATGACTGGAAGCAAGAGAAAATGAAGCTAGAAGAGCAAGTAGGAAAACGTTCTTCCCTGTGAAAGCTAACAGGGCCGAAGCAGAGGAAAACTCCTTTGGAGGGGCTTCCTAGTCCCACATCTCTGGTCTCCAGAGTAACCACAACACAACAGACACAGTCAATTAAAAGAGGAAAAGGAACTGCTACACGCATGTAAGCAGGAATAATGGAACATTATTGCTGACTAGGCATTTTTATACCACAGAAGAAAAAAATTCTTTTGATGAATTGGTATTTGGTACCATCTATTAAAATCAAAAATATACACGCAGTCTGACTAAATTTGTATGACTTTATCATACAGAAATAATTACAAAATTAAAAAAAAACAAACCCACATAGGATTTGCTATAGGAATTAAAAGTACACATATAAAGAATATGAAACTATTAATTAAGATTAAAGAGAAATACTGTATGTATGAATGGAAATAAATACAGAACACTGAGTTTTAATGATAAAACTAAATTATAAAGTTTTATGGTGTTCAGAGATAATTACAGCTATGATCTCATGTGTGTAATGGAGAAAGGTAAATATCAAAATGTTATCAGTATCTTTCTATTTTTCACATTTTATAATTTAAATATTTACTAAAATAGTCATAAAACTTCATCTCTCAGAAAAACAGCAATGAAATGTGAAAATAAATAACCAAATGAACATTACCTGTTAGACAAAATATAGAGTTCTTTTAAACTTGGAGCCATGGAATGATCTTTATAATTTTCTGGAGAGAAAAATACTTTAAGGCCATTTTTGGGTGTAACATCCCTGTGAAATAAAGTAATTTACTTGCACTTGACAATTCAAAATCTCACGTTAGACAAAGAAGCATAATGCTACAGCTGTGATTCATGACCTCTACCCTCAGCTGCTCCCAATCACCCCTAGTCAGTTTAATTTCATAGTGTGAGATCCTATATGTTTAGATGTTTTATTTCTTGGATAGCTTTAAGCTTGGGGCAGTATAAAATTCTCACGCTCCGAAAATCTGTTTTCCTGTAGTAAACTATTAAACTTCAGAAACCTGAGCATTAAAGGTGGGCCAGACTGAAGTATAATCAAGGTTCTGTCCAGGACCAGCCCCATCTCTGGCCATGGACTGTAATGTTAAAGTATTGGAACAGAATAAATGTGGCTCAGCTTGTTTTTGTTTCATGTACTATTGCCCCAGGTGAAAACACTGGCTACCTTATTTACTGCTGACTTTTCTTGACTTGGTTAAATGGGGTAAATGATGGATATTTGCTAAAACCACCTCTAAAGTGATGAGTTTTATAACATCAAAATTAGTCTGAAATTAATATAGTCAATGCCGGTTAAATAAAAGAAAGAAATTGAAAAAATACTGAGGTTAACTAATCTAGGGAGGACACTGATCAGTAGGACTCTATGAGAAGAAAGCGCTCCAAGGTCTTTAACACTACAATATCGTTTTTGCTTTCACAGGGCCAGAGGGCTGCAGGAGTACCTGCATTGCATGTGAACACACACTGCAGTACTAGGAAGTGTTGTAGATGATTCGACACAGGCTGGCCATGGTGAACAGCACCTTTAATCCAGCACTCAGGATGCAGAAGCAGGTGGATCTCTCTGAGTGAAGGCCAGTTTGGTCTCCATAGTGAGCTCCAGGTATACTAAAGTGACCATTATAATTGAGACTGATCTGTTATGGTCGATGCTACTTGAGTGAAGGAATTAAAAAACTGAAAATGTTGAGAACAATTTCAGCACTTCTCCTCCACAAGAGGACAACAATTCAGATGAAATGACAACTAACCCTAAGTGCAGAGTTGTCTTGAAATTAGTCAGCTACAACTCAAAAGTTTTGGTATATGAATAGGGTAAAATCTGAGGCCCTGAAAAAAAATGTTTTTAAAAACCCTCTCAAGCCAGAGACCTTCCCTTCCTGTGCTACCCACCGTCCCTGTCTCACTCCTCCAGAGTGGATGAGGAAGAGGTCCGACTCACCAGTTCAGCCTTGGTTCACTCACGGTTACGCTAGAGCTCATCTTCCTAGCTCTCTCCTTCACTCTAGCCCACCAGAGTCCAGCCTGGCAGTGAAGGCTCCAAGGTAGTGAGCATGGGATCCTTCCTAGAATCTACATTCAACTGAAGAGAAACAAAAAGGTCAAGATCAAACCTAGATCCTGGACTGGGGCGAGAAAGACCCTTGGTTTAACATCTACTCTCAACTGACTAAAGCGAAACAAGCGACAGAACACTGCCACGATTCTCTGTGGCAAAGATGACACAGAAGGAGTCACTTTCCTTTGACAGACGCAAGGACATCAGTTGAGTTCTGAGAACCCAAAGCAGAGGGTGTTCTCGCATTGTTGACACTATGGCAGGCAGCATCCATTCCCTCCAGTCGCAGACTGTCATGAGGGCAGATCCTGTCACACAATACACAGAAAAGGCTCCCTGGATCTTTCAAAGAGAGCTTTGCAATTCTGAGACTCAGGGGCTGGCAATTCCAGAGAACAATTCCCAGGCACCCTCGGAGGGTTCATCAGGCACACGACTGCAGCTGAAGTTTGATTTCTCCACACCGGGTGCTTGTTCTGTCGCCCAGTGCGGGCGTGGTATAGTTAAGAGTCAAATGAAGGAATTGGCCTCTGGTCACCTGTGGGGTCTCATGGGCGTCCTTCTCAGCCTACCTACCTCAGAGTGGGGCTGAGGGCGCGGGGAGGGGACGGTGAGCGCCGGGGGAACTGAGGAAAGGCAAAGAAGAGAAAGTATCGGAAACGGTAAGTAGTGAGGAAAGCCGCCGAGGAGAGCACGTGAGGAAAGCTGCCGACAAAGGCCTGGGAGGAAAGCCCGGTGAGGCGCTGCCTCAGACCCGGGCCGCCATGTTCCCTCTCCCGCCCCTCGCGTCCCCGGCGAGCCCGAGTCCGCGCGCAGCAACCTTTCCGCCCACCTCAGGGTCCCAAGCAGCTCTGGCCGGGGGAAAAGCCGACCCCTCTACACACGCTTTGCCGAACTCACTGGTGCGCGCCTAGAAAGGCCTCATTTAAAGCCCCGAGGGCGCCCGCCCGGCCGCGCGTGATGACGTCACGAGAGCGCCGCGGGAGGGGCTTGTGTGCGAATCCTCTGAGAGAATCGGCCGCAGGGAGAGTGTGAGACCCGCAGACCCCTGGCTGTGACCTCAGGCTTCCCTAGTTCTTACCAAGCTACATAGTCAGTCCTTTTCATCAATTTTTAATACATCCATGGGGCTTCTGGAAAGTTCTACATAAAACAAAGAATGAAGCTACATTTAGCCCACTGCTCAACACATAGTAGGCCCTCATTACGCCCAAATTCTCCATTCCACTCACAGTCCCATTTTTAGATAGATGCCAGTGTTCATCTGCAGTTCATAAGGAAAAGATGTTTTGAGCATATATACTTTGTGTTTGGTATTGAGTTCACAAAGGACCAAGGTAAACACTGTCTTTTCCAGGAACTTTTGATTTGGGGGACTCTAAAGTCATCTTGATTAAATGAAACAAAAAAGAAAGCGACGACCTATTTAAGAAAAGTGTTACTAGGGCTCCAGAGAGGACTCAGTAGTTAAGAATGTTGCTGCTCTTCCGGAGGACTCAAGTTCAGTTCCCAGCACCCACATCAGGAGGCTCACAACCCTTTGTAATCCAGCTCCAGGTTATTTGGCACCCCCTGCTGTCCTCTGCTGATAACTACACACAGAAGCATTTAAATAAATCTAAGACTAGGTGTTATGGGGGTGGATTATAAACATCCCCTGAAGGTTATATACTAAGGGCTTGGTCATCAAGCCTGTGGGATAACCAGAATATGGTGGGTTCTACTTGAATTTAGGTCACCAAGCACATATACTTTTTTTTTAAATATTTATTTATTTATTATGTATACAATATTCTGTCTGTGTGTATGCTTGCAGGCCAGAAGAGGGCACCAGACCTCATTACAGATGGTTGTGAGCCACCATGTGGTTGCTGGGAATTGAACTCAGGACCTTTGGAAGAGCAAGCAGTGCTCTTAACCTCTGAGCCATCTCTCCAGCCCCCCCCCCCCCAGCACATATACTTAAATGTTTGGTGTTGAGTACATGGGGGACCATGTTTAAATACTAAGTTTTCCAGAACTTTTGACCTTAGGAAGTCAATGGTGGAGATATTGGGTTTTTACTCCTTCTTCCCCTCTTTTTGATTCCTGGCTACCAGGAGGTGCCTTACTGCCAACTGCATGCGCTTTCTGACACTTCCGTTTCACCATGAGCCCAGACACGTGTCAAACGACCACCACAGGCTGAAAGCAGGAGGTAAATATAGCCCTTCCCTCTATGATGTCACAGTGGCAGGAACTGAACGCAAACGTGCAAAGAGGACACTGTGTGAGTTCAGAGGAGGAGAATTGCTAACGTGAGGGACTGCAAGTGTCTTTGAGTAAAGACTTGTATTTGCTGCCATGGGATGGAACAGTTTTGCTTTCTCCATACTTAATCTTTTGCCTCCCAGACTAAACAGCAACAGATCAAACTGATCTTGAACTGAAACCTGAAATTTGAAGTCTTTCCCCCTTGAGCTTGTTTGTGCCTGGCATTTTGTCACAATGATGGAACGGTAGTCTAACATGCGCGGTTGTTAAGAAGCCAGATTTTTGTTCCTGTTGTGCTCTGGCCTGGTGTATCTGAGTAAGGGCAGGGTATACGGAATGACAGTGTTAGGATCAGAAATCACTTAGGATATTGTCTCCTATAACCCTCTTGCTTGCACAGGCCCAGGCAGTCAGCTCCCTTTCAACATCAGATGACCAGTGAACTAAAAACTAAAACCCGCTCTCGTGACTTCTGCCATCTGTTAGGCCCTGAATGTTCATGGCACTAGCCATTCATATGTTGAAGCCTTAACCTGCAGTGTGATGCTGTATTATTTGCGGGGAGAACTTTGGGAAGTAATTAGGCATAGTTGGGTAGTTCTGCATAGCTTGTAAGAAAGAGGAGAGAGACAGAATATCCATCTCCACCATGTGACAACATAGCAAGAAAGTAGCCATTTGCAAACCAAGATCCTACTTAGCCAGTAGCTGGGCCTGGAATTCCTAGACTTCTGTGTAAAAACTATATATACACATATACACATATTATGAATATTATATGCATATGTGTATATAAAATATATGTGTATATAATTTATATATATAAGTGTTATATATATGTGTGTGCGTATGTGTATGTGTCTGTGCAGGGTCTATTCATGTGGTCCAGGCTGTGTGGAGCTTGTGTTTCTCCTGCCTCAGCTACCCAAGTACCAGGATTTTAGGCCTCTACTGCTAATAATTCCCACTCCACTCCATTATCCTTCTTTGTACCCTACATGATTATTTATCACATTATAGATTTTCCAGGGATGTGTCCACTTTTTCTTATTTGTTAACATAGTTATAAAAATACTTTGCATCTTCCTTTGTACTTTTATGATGTCAGCTGCAATGTGAGCTCTCCCTTTCAATTTTACCCCATCTGAATCTTCCTCTCTTCTATTTACTGGAAACATTCTTCTGTCCTTTCCTTTCTGTTGTTTGTCTTTACTGGTGTTGGGCGTTAGTTTCTCATAGGCAGCAGATGTTGGTGGAGTTTGTTTTTTACTGTTTATTATTTTGAGACAGGGTCTCACTGTGGAGTCAAGGCTCATAGTCTTACTATGTACCATCAAACTCACTATGTAGCCAGGATAGCCCTGAGCTCACAATCCTCTTGCCTCAGCCTCTCAAGCACTAGGGTTATAGACATAGGCATACATTACCATACTCCAATAGCCTGTATGCTATATCTAGAGAATTTTGTTTACTTACTTTTAAAGTTTTTATTAAAAGATACAGAGTTATGGTCACCATTTTGTGGATTTTCCTTCTAGATGTTTTGAGTACCTTTTGTTCCCATCTTTCTCACCATTGTGATGTGATGGTTTATTGCATCCACCATGTCGGATATGTCTTCTGTATATCTTCTATTTTGTGTATCTTCTTTCTTTCCTTTCTGAATCCCTCATGAAGCAGCTGTTGTAAGGTTGGTTTGGTAGTTCTGAGTTTCCTCAGGTTTTGCTTATCTTGGAAGATCTGTTTCCCCTCGCTTCTGAAGGATAGCTTTGCTGAGTATAGTAATCTTGATTGGCAGTTGTTTCCTTTTACAACTGGAACTATGACATTCTGTACCCTCTTTGCCTGCAGGGATTTTGCTGAGAAATCTCCTCTTAATCTAATGGGGCTGCTATTATATGTGATCTAGCACCTGTAGATTTCATAGTTCTTTTTTGTTATGTACTTGGCTGTTTATTGATTTATTATTGTTGTTGTTGTCCTGGGAGTTAACCCAGGGCTTAAGTTTGCTAGTCAGGCTTTCTAGTACTGAGCTATAACCCCAGTGCTGGCCTATCCTTTAGACAGTCTCGTTACAATGGTGAGGATCCTTTCTGGTCATGTCTTTTTGGGGTCCAGACGTCTTCTGTACATGGATGTCTATGTCTTTCTGGGGCTAGGAAAGTTTTCTATACCCTTAAACTTTATTTTCTTGGCTTGAGTATAACAATGATAGCAATGTTTGTTTATTTAATGGTGTCCCCCAAATTTTGAACGTCCTCTTTTTTCCTTTCTGCTTTGTCTGAATTTGGTGTTTTGAAAGGTCTATCTTTAAGTTTTCGTATTCTCTCTCCCACTTGATGTGTTCTGTAGCTAAGGCTTTCAAATGAACTTCCTAAAAGATATTCATTTTAAACTTTTCTTTTAGGTTTATTTGTTTTATTTTATGTGTATAAATGTTTTGCCTGCATGCCTTTCTGTACATCAGTGTGGGCAGTGCCTGTGGGGCATCAGAAGAGGGATTATATTCCCTGGAACTGGCATTATGGATGTTTGTGAACCGCCATGTATGTGCTGAAACAAGTGCTCTGAACTGCTGAGTCATCTCTCCAGCCATATTTATTTTTATTTATTTTATATGTATGTTTGGCATGTACACTGTATGTGTATTGTGTATGAAAGTATGTATATATACTATGTACATGGAGTGTTTTCAGATGCCAGAAAAGGGTGTTGGGTGGGAACCCTGCAACTGGAGTTGCAGATGGGTTTGTGCTCAGAACTGAACTCAGGTTCTCTGCAGGAGCAGCCATTGGGTGCTCTTAGCCACTGAGCCACCTCCCTAATCCTCAATTGAACTTTTTTTAATGACTTGCTCCTCATTTTTAGCATTTCTGTTTGGTCCTTGTTCAGACCCAGTTTTCACTGATTTTTCTCCTTCCTATTTCACAGTCTTCTAGGTCCCCTCAATGGTTTGTGTTCTTCTCTGCACTTTTCAGGACTATGGCGTATCTATCTGTGCTCATGTCTAGTCCTCCCAAAAGCATATGATCAGCTGGGGACAGAGATAGCTGCTACTGTGGGTGTGGCTAGTGGCAAGATGTCAGATCCTACTTACCAGTGCATGGGCACAGGCTGCAGTTTTCTCTCCTCAGTTCACTGCTCCCTTTCTCTCTTTCTTTCCCTCCCTCCCTCCCTCCCTCCCTCCCTCTCTCCCTCTCTCACCCTCTCACTCCTTCCCTCCTTCTTTCCTTTCTATTTATTTTTTTCAGACAAGGTCTCAGTCCGTAGCCCTCTGGCTAGACTCATACTCAGTTTACTCTTCCTGCCTCAGCCTTCTAAATGTTGGGATTGCAGTAGGCTTCAACACACTGAACAGACTCTTCAGTGATTTCAGCTGTAGCGTCCTGCAGGGCATGAATGGGGTGTGGCCAGAATTCCTTCCCAGGCAGCTCTGGGTCTCTGACAACTGGGCCCCTGCTGTTGCCACTAACTGCTTGTCCACTCCTTTGGGCACTGGGACCACAGACTCCCATCCCTGTCCTTTATGTAGCCGGTTGGTGAAAGGGAGCTGGGTGGAGAGAACTGTAGCAAAGTCCTTCAGGCCTGAGACTGCTGTGAAACCTCAGGACTGACGACTCTGCTGCTCTTAAAGACGAGATCCTGGCTGTCCATTCTTTTTGGTGTCCCCAACCAATGGCAACAGTGGCCCTACAGAGAGCATCTGCTTTTTCTACAATGGCATGATTATTGCCATCTTGAAGCAGAGCATCTACGACCACCAGCAGACGGGCTCTCTCTAGATTGGACCTATTAACTTCCTCAGGTGTGCGTGGGGGTGGGGGGCGAGGCGAAGTAGGTTGGCCCGCCTCTCCCGAGGTTATATTCATCCGAAGCAACTGCCGAAACAAGCAGCAGCTCTGTGGAGTAGCTGTTCCTTGGTGCTGTGGAGGACGTCCTCATGACCCGGCTGCCTTTGTCACCTGATCCTGTAAGTCCCACCAATGAACTCATGGGTCTGCCAAGCTGTAGTTGGATGGAATCCCTCTTTGATTTTTCTGTCTGTTAAAAATAATCTCTCTAGGAAAAGTCTCACAAGAATCAGGCTAGGGGGTTGTGACAGAGCCACTCGGTCACTCCAAAATTGGTTTGTGAGGACCTAGCTGCTGACCCAGTGCAGGGGAATGTCTGTGTGGGTTTCAGAGATGGGAATACATGAGGATTTTTGTCCCCCAAAGTAGTCCAAATTTAGATAATACATACCTTTTCAAGATGGCCTCTGATTACAGCCTTAGGAGAGTTTTGGAATGGAGTCTTTGTCCAGAGTCAAATCACTAAGCCAATTCAGGTCTCTTACTGTTCCACATGTAAGCCTGTAGAGCCCAGGAGATGCCTAGCTAGGAGAACCATGGTCTATGTTGGGTGAGTCCTCTCTTCCATTCTTCCCCTGCAGAGGGGATACTCCCTACCCCAACTCTGGAGTGGCCAACGCCAAGGTATTTTGTGATGTGGGATGTCCTTCTGTATATGTGTTACTCTTATTGTTTGAATAAAACTGTTTCGGCCAATGGCTTAGCAGAGTACAGCCAAGCGGGAAATCTGAACAGAGACATATATATAGAGGGAGAAAGTAGGCAGGGTCAGGGAGATGCCATGTAGCTGTTGAAGGAGATAAACACTGGAGCCTCACTGGTATTCCACAGCCTCGTGGTGAAACACATATTAATAGAAATGGGTTAATTTAAGGTGTAAGAGTTAGTTAATAAGAGGCCTGAGCTAATAGGCCAAGCAGTGTTGTAATTAATATAGTTTCTGTGTGGTTATTTGGGTCTGGCAGCTGGGAAATGAACAAGGCATCTCTGTTTACAGTTTTGTCTCTCTATCTGTGACTCTTAAAGAATCCCCTTTCCAAACACTCCTGCATTGCTGGTGGGAATGCAAACTGACTGGTACAGCTTCTTTGGATGTCAGAGTGGTGATTTCTCAGAAAATTAGAAAATCTTCCTCAAGACCCAGCAATACCACTTTAGGGTATATACCCAAAGGATGCTCAATTGTGCCACAAGGACATGTGCTCAGCTATGTTCATAGCAGCATTGTTTGTCATAGCCAGAACCTGGAAACAGCCTAAATGCCCCCTGACTGAAGAATGTATGAGGAAAATATGGTACATTTAAGCAATGGAGTACTACACAGCAGAAAAAAATAACAATATCTTGAAATTTGCAGGCAAATGGATGGAACTAGAAAACATCATACTGAGTGAGGTAACCTAGACCCAGTATACTCACTCATAAGTGGTTTTTAAACATAAAGCAAGGAAAACCAGCCTACAAATCACAATCCCAGAGAACCCAGACAACAATGAGAACCCTGAGAGACATACATGGATCTAATGTACATGGGAAGTAGAAAAAGACAAGATCTCCTGAGTACATTGGGAGCATAAGAACCATGGGAGAGGGTTGAAGGAGAGAGGAGAGGCAGTGAAGGGAGCAAAGAAAAATGTAGAGCTCAATAAAAATAATAATAATAAGAGTCCCCTTTCCTCCTGTTGATTCCCAGTACCCTCCCCTTGCTACTTATTTCACTGTGGAGCAGGAACACCTGTTGCTTTGGTGCCTTCCCTATGGAGGAGCAGGTGAGTGCTGGGGCCCTCTATCAGGCCACCTTCCCCTTCCTGCGTTGGATCTTGGAGGATAAGGACAGAAAGAGTCTCAGCTGTGTAAAAGCCCACACCAGTGTGAAACAGCATTGACTGTTGGGGAGGAAAGAAAGATGATTGCTTATGGAGCGGGGGAGGGATGGAGAGAACCACTGGGGTAGAAAGGGACTTAGAGCAAGGTTTGACTTTAAGATTATTAGATAGGTTTGATCACATGCTCGTTCAGTCCCAGTCCAGCTGGATTTGGTGAGCTCCCATTAGAACAGGCACTCTGCCTCAGCGGGTGGACCAACCCCTCACAGTCCTGACTTCCTTCCTCCTCTTCTCCCTCCTTATACTCTTCAACTGGACCTTGGGAGCTCAGTCTGTTGCTCTGATGAGGGTCTCTGTCTCTATCTCCATCCGTTGCCAGACGAAGATTTTATGGTGATATTCGGATATTCATCAGTGTGATAGTGGGGCAAGGACAGTTCAGGCACCCTCTCCTCTGCTGCCCAAGGACCTAGCTGGGGACATCCCCATGTACACCTGGGATCCCCTCTAGAGCCAAGTCTGTTGCCAACCCTAAATGTCTCCCTTAATGTAGGTATCTTCTTCCCTGCTCCTATATCCACCCTTCCTCCATCTCCACCCACTCCCCCAATCTCTCCCCAGTCTTTCCCTTCTCCCTCCCCCCAACCCCACCCCCATGCTCCCAACTTTTGCCCAACAATCTTGTTTGCTTCCAGTTTCCAGGAGGATCTATGTTTTTCTATGGGTTCACCTTTTATTTGGCTTCTCTAGGCTTATGAACTATAGGCTTAATATCCTTTGTTTATGGCTAGAGTCCACTAATGAGTGAGTACATACCATATTCATCTTTGGCTATAGGGGTGACAGAAAATTGGAATGGTAATTATGACAAACACTTAGGCTCTCTTTGGGAAAAAAGGGCATAGACTCAAAACCGGCTACTTCCTGCGGGCACTGGGCGGCATGGGGAAAGGGAGAGCCAGGTGTCTATGTTTAGTGAGAGGTGTGGCTGGAAAGGCATCCCATGAACTGTCATCCCGGAGAAGGCAGGCATCTGTTCCTTGGGGGGAGATGAGAAGGCAGGTGTCTAGGAAAAAAAATTGTTATTGCTAAAGATGAGTATGCCAGTATGAGGAGTAGGTAGGCCCTTTCATTGCGGCATCCTGGAAAACCAGAGGGTGGAAGGTCCTGTCTGCTGGGCAGACCAAGTGTCTTGAGTAGGTGCCCGCTTGAGCCTGGAGAGATGGTACCAGCATGGGTGTCCCAAGAGCTTGGCAGCCGAGGGGGTGGTGAGGATTACCATGTGAGGTCCTGTCCATCGAGGCTCGAGAGACCTAGGAGTTAACTGTTTAAGGAGTACTCTGTCCCCTGGAGAGAGCGGGGCAGGTTTAGGGACATTAGGATCCACTGGTGTTGGGGCAGGGAGACAATTGTCAGCGTGTGAAGGGAGAAGGGACCTTAAGAGGGAGAGGTAGGGAAGGTACCCAGCTGGTGGAGGAGTTTGAACTGGGAGGTGATGGTTAAGGAGAAAGGGCCTGCCATAAAGCAGTTCAAAAGGGCTCAGGCCCATAGGGGAACATGGGGTGGCCCTGAGGCAAGGGCCAAGACAACCTGAATTCAGTGGAGAGCTTGTTTAGTTGTTTGAGTCCCATTGTCCAGGAGATGTTGAGAGCTTCTGACAGGAGCTCCATGACTCTGAGCACCGCATCTGCTGTTTCCCTGGAGACTGGAAACACTTCTATCTATCCTGTAAAAGTGTCCATAAGTGTTAAGAGACAACGAAGTTTTTTTATGAGTAGGTATATGGGTCAAATTAACCTGCCAATCTTTGTCTGGTTGGTGTCCACAAAGCTGGTGTATTTGGAGAGCTCCTTATGGGTTGGCCTGGGCACACATCTGGCAGGAGGAGTGAACCTGTAAAATAGAATCTTGGAGATGGGCTGGGTTAAAAGGAGCTCGAAGAAGTGGAACAAAGCTTTGGGGAAGTGGCTAAGGATATCTCCACCCAGTAAATGTGCTGGGCAAGCCGGTATCACTAAGAAAGAATGGGAGCAAAATAATTGTCCTACAAGAATACAGGGCAGTGGCGGAGTTTTAAGTGAGAAGGAACTAGTTCTGTCTACCCCCATAGCTGAAATTGGTGAGGGAAACTTAAGGCCCGAGGGAGAATAAAAGTAATGGACTTACCCGCCACTTGTAGCATGACCCTAGGCTGGGAGAGGGTTACGGGATATACCACGTTTGGGCAGCGTCAATCTTCTGCCAGGCTGAGACGTTTGAAGGCTGGTACAATTTCACTTGCCAATGGTGATGAGGCTGGACCTCCGTGGCTTGGCATAGAGGACAAGCCCGCACTGGGGGCACTGTGATTTCAGTGTCCAGGTTGCTGGCATATAGGGCACAACCTCGAAGCAGGTGTAGTGCAGTATCATGCCATGTGACCATTTAGGCCATGCTTGATAGAGTCCCGTGATTGACTTCCCTTGCCCCCCTTCCTGTGACCTTAGGGCAGCTGGTAAGGCCTGGGCCTGTGGATTGTTGTAGTTTTGTCTGTCGGGAAGACTCAGATGATTTTTTCGGGCATTAAAAACTTTAAAGGCCATTTTCACCAATTCCCATATAAAGTTTGGGGACCATTCTCAACCTTTTTTTTTTCTCTCTAATATCTGGTACTGACTGAGGAAGAAGAATGATTAGTAGAAAAGGAACCTGGCTGCTTTTCTACCTGAGATTGATTTGGAAGAGAAAAGGGAGCAGGGGAGGGACTAGCCCAGTGCACAGAGGGTGTCCAGGAGTGAAGCAGTGAGGTAGGAGGGGGAGGGGAAAGGTGGAAGTTGATCGTGAGCCTCCAAATTGGGAAAGGGAGGGGGAAAGAATGCAGCTCCACCAGAAGGGGTGGGGAGTGTGGGCTTGAGGGAGTAGGGGAAGGGCCAGTGCCTCAGGCACCATGGTGCTGAAACTGGCTAAGGGGGGGGAGGGGCGAGAGCACAGAGACCAAAAAAAAAAAATGGACAAAAAACATATATATGTAAGTTTTGTTCATTTGTATCAGGCAGGCTCAATTTAAAAGATTTTTTTTTTTGTAAGAGGCTTACAGGGGCAAAAACAGACCTGGCTTTGAACTGTAAGTGCCCATTTAGAGTCAATGCCCACCTATACGACCTAAGTCCACCTTAGTGCGTCCACCAAGATGGCTCTTAGGTCCCAAGGGGAGCAGAGATTGAATGCCCAGCGTCCTGGTACACACAGATCTCCACCTCAGCCAACCCCGATCCCACAGGATTGTCGGCAACCTGATTTGAATTCCCAGCATGAGCTCACGACTTCAATGGAAATCCGAAAACAACAAAAATAAGTACAAATGGGTCCCCCAAAACCCTATAGCATAGACAAGAAAAGGGACTCACCAAGACGCAGCCACTGTAGCCCAGAAGCCGGTTTTAAGCGTGGTTTAGAGCTCGAACTGCAGACTAGGGGCCTTTCAACACGAGGCCTGCCACATGGAAAGGACCTGCCCTAGCTAGGCAGGAACCTCCAAATGTTACGAATATTTCCTAAGTGATCTCTTTGACGATCAAGCCAAATCAAAACAAGCCAAATTAAGAAATATCCAGGTTTAATGGGTGATCTGCGCTCTCGGGTGGCCCCGAGGGGGAAACGGGGAAGTCATGGGAACGCGACCCCTGGGAGGGAGAAAGGGAGACCACTCGTTCTTCTTTGGGGGAGGGGGGGATCACTTAACTGCCCTGGGGAAGTGGTCCTGGTAGGTAGGGGTCAGGACCTGGCCTGCTGGGATTTGAAGTCCAGACCAGGCCTGGGGGCTGAGATAGATGCCAGGGACTGGGGCTTTCGCTCCCAACCTAACAATTCCGTTTTGTAGGTGCATAGTGACGGACATATCCAAATGTGCCTAGTCAACATTTGATGACGGTTTAGGGTGAGTTTATGAATAATAGAGCTATGAACGTTGAGACACGGTCCTTGTGAAGTCTGTGTTTATTTTGCTTGAGTAACTACCTAGGAGTGGAATTGCCTACTAGTAATAAGAAATTATCTGTGTAACTTTCTACGGATTTGGTAGGGCATTTTCCAAGTTAATCGTACTATTTTCTCTGGATTTTTAAGCAGAGAAAACTTTGGTTTTCTATTTCTGCTAACTGCGAGACAGACTCCTAAGTTGAGTGTGCGCCAATTTAACTTTGGAATCATTGTCAAAAGTCTGTATTTGAGTTTGTGCTATGTCCTATTGGGCCAGAATTTTGATGGCAGTTGTTACTAGGTATGTGTTTCTTGCAGACCATACAAGACAGAAATATACAAGATCCTTTCCCCTGACCTCACCAGTTCTCGGGCATTTCCCTAACCGTTCAGCTAACGAGCTTCCTTTGCTGATGTGGAGTCAACTTGGCCTTGGGA
This sequence comes from Microtus pennsylvanicus, assembly GCF_037038515.1. Classification (NCBI taxonomy): domain Eukaryota; kingdom Metazoa; phylum Chordata; class Mammalia; order Rodentia; family Cricetidae; genus Microtus; species Microtus pennsylvanicus. The sequence continues at coordinate 51,147,844 of NC_134581.1, forward strand.
ATTTATAGTTTGATAATCACTCCACTCAGTGAATTATCTCACAAGTCACTAGTCACCCACAAGGTATTCTGCATGTGAGAAGCCAGAAATAGCTCTCGATCCAAGAGGGTTGGTTTAGAAACGTGAGGAAATATTGTTAGTAGCAGTTGGCTTACACCTGGTTTTGTAGTAATGGTGGTATTTTAAGTGGGGGAGGGAGCTGCCATCCATCATGAAGCTCAACACAGCGCTATGGCTTAGGATACACAGCATCAGAAAACAGCCCCCACGCCTGCAGAGCTTCCTCTTTAGTGGTTAATGTTTCCGCTAGTATGTTTCACTAGGCTTTGTAATTACATGGGCTCTGGGCCGAACAAAAGAGACCTCTAAATAATTCCTCTTTGGAAAGGTGATCTTTTCTGGGCACACTTAAATATCTCAGAGAAGTCGATTGCAACAGATAATTTCAGGTAGAAAATTAAAATTTTTCTCTTTGTCTTTAGAATTCAGTGTGCATTTTAGTAGAAGAATAAGGAAAGAATGGTAGAAGTTGCAGATATGGGGCTGTTCACAATCACAAATTTGATTTGGCACGAGGCCAGTAGTGAAAATAATTTTGTCTTCCAAGTAAAAAACAAGAGAGAAGATGGAGCAACTTCTCCCCAAAGGGAGTGTTATCTTAGGGTTAGCAACATGTGGTTCCTGAGAGGTGACGTGTGCTTCACTGGAATCAGTTATCTCACCTTCCAAGGAAAGAAAAAGAAAATTCAGAATAAAATTAAATTGAGAGACATGAATTTAACTGTTTCTAATATCAGAAGTCATTGACACCAGAACAGGAAAATCCTCAGCCCAGAGGTCCTGCAAGTCTCTGAGCATGTCCCACGGGACAGAAATCTCAAGGTCCAAATCAGGAGCAGAAGGAGACGGAGCACGAGCAAGGAACTCAGGACCGCGAGGGGTGCACCCACACACTGAGACAATGGGGATGTTCTATCGGGAACTCACCAAGGCCAGCTGGCCTGGGTCTGAAAAAGCATGGGATAAATCCGGACTGGCTGAACATAGAGGACAATGAGGAATACTGAGAACTCAAGAACAATTGCAGAGGGTTTTGATCCTACTGCACGTACTGGCTTTGGGGGAGCCTAGGCAGTTTGGATGCTCACCTTAGGAGACCTGGATAGAGGTGGGCGGTCCTTGGGCTTCCCACAGGGCAGGGAACCCTGATTGCTCTTCAAGCAGATGAGGGAGGGTGACTTGATCGGGGGAGGGGGAGGGAAATGGGAGGCGGTTGCGGGGAGGAGGCAGAAATCCTTAATAAATAAATAAATTAAAAAAAAAAGTCTCTGAGCATGGGGCCTTTGCACCTGGGGGTGCAGCGTGGGGGTGGGGCTGGCAGAGGGAAGCTTTGGTGTGATTCTTTAGGGGTTCAGGAGACATCTCTTAACAAGATGCCCTTCTTTTACAGCTGTTGTAGGTACAAGATAATTGTCCATGTTTATGGAATACAGTGTGGCATTTTGATAAAAGTGTGTTAGCATCCAAACTAATACGCATCTCCGTCACTTTAAAATTTGCTCATTTATGTTGGGGGATAGTCAAAATCCTCTTCTTTCTTTTGAAATGCATAGTGTATAGTGTTGATGTTCTACAACATTGGCACTTTAGAACTTCACCTCCCTATGTAAGTGTATTTGGGGACCCATTATTAATCTTCTCTATTCTTTTTGTGGGGGAGGGGTTCGAGATAGGGTTCCTCTGTGCAAGAGCTCTGGTTGTTCCAGGCTGGCCTCGAACTCAGATTTGCCTGCCTTTGACTCTTGAGCCCTGGAATTAAGGGTGTTGGCCTCCATGAGAGGCTCTTCTCTTATTGTCTGCTGTTTTACCGGTGGGTCATGTGACCTTAATAGCTTCTTTTGGACTCTGGCATTGACACAACTAGACCAGTCTCCAGTCTTGTGTTCATGAAGAGAAGGTGCCAGTGCTTAGCTGTACTGAGCATAGCAGGGGCCTCCTTGGCACAGGTCTGTTGGGAGAAACTAAGATCTCCATCCCTGCCCACTGATCTGTATGCACATTAGATTTCTACACTGTGAAGCTTCTCAGCTTCATTTTGTTTCAAGTAAAAAAAAGCTTGGTAGGTCCAGGCAGAAACTAAAACACTGTTGTGAGCAGGTCTACGTAATGGCTGCTGCTTTTGCTTTCTTTCCTAGAGTCTATTACTGACCTGACATTTGCTCTCCTTTCTGACTTCCCTATGTGATCATTATGATGAGAATTCTAAGAAATTCTTTTTATGTTCCCATCTAAGTGCTCTCATGGACACCGAGCAAGCAAGTTCAAGAGGCAGAAGTGACTAGAATTATTGTTTTAAGCAGAAGGAATTTTTAGGTATGGATTTGGACAAATCCTAGAGGTGGTGTGACAGATTACAGATTTGAACTTTGTTCCCCATTATCTCTCAATTTCCTGAGACACTAGAAGTGAGCATTTGTAACTGTATGGGGCAGTGTGGTATGACGGCATCATATACATGAGCTTTTCCTTTCCCTTAAGTATTTGGGGATAAAAATATGGAGAATGATTTCCTTATGTGAAGTATGGAATATTTCTTGCTTATAAAAAGATGCTAAAAAAAATAATAAAAAAAGATGCTTAGGCAGTGTAGTGTGTGTGCGCGCATAGAGCAAAACGCCAAGACAGTTGCTTTTATTCTGACTTTAGAATGTTTTAAAATATGATCAGATGTGGCAGTGCTTATGTGTAGTCACAGCTGAAGCAGGAGGATTGCAGTGAGCCCAAGACTAATCTGGGACATACAATGTGTCAAACAAAAACAAAACCAAAGCAAAGGAACAAACTTAAAAAGGGGCCTAGGGAGCTAGTCAGTAAAGCACTTGCTGCTTGAGCATAAGGGTCTGAGTCTGATCCCTAAAATCAACATAAAATTCTGGATGTGGTGGTACACATGTTACTCCATTGCTGGGGAGGCAGGGACAGAGAATCCCTGGGGCTTTCTAGCCAGTCAGCCTAGCCTACTTCATGAGTCTCAGATCCCAGTGAGAGCTCTTGTCTCGATAAAACTAGATGAACAACTCCCAAGGAACACATACATACACTCACATAGACACCCTAAAAGTTACTGTGAATTATTGTTGTACCATAAAAATGGTGTGATACTCATCACATGTTCAATCCATGGTTCACCCTAAAGTAGGTAATCTACTGAAGGTAGGACAGTGGCAGTGCTGGCCAAGGAAGGCGTTGAATCTTTGGTGTCTTTTTAGCCATTGCATCTCAATGGCTTCTGAAGCAATGATCAAAGTATGATGAGCATTCCGGACTTTTCCTTACACTTAGGGTTACCATCCTTAGTCAGACCTGGGTACTTCTTCAAGACAGGACGACTTAGCCCTTTCCAACAGCAACTACTAATCCCTAGCCATCATCTGCAAGTTGATACTTCTTCATGTGCTGTGGTGGCTTGAATTAGAATGGCCCCCATAGGCTCATATATTTGCATGCTCAGTCCCCAGTTGATGAACTGTTTGGGAAGGATTAGGGGGTGTGGCCTTGTAGGAGTACATGTGTCCATGTTGGAGGTTTGTTGCTGGGGGTTGGGCTTTAAGGGTCCAAAAGACCACGGCAGGCCCAGTGTCTCTGCTTGCTGCCCTTGGAACAGGACATAAAGCTTCTGGTTGTTGCTCCAGTGCTATGCCTACCATCTCATGATGGCAATGAGCTAGCCCTATGAAACTGTAAGCAAGCCCCCGACTAAGTGTTTTCTTTTATAAGAGTTGCCTTGGTCCTGGTGCCACTTCACAGAACAGTGATTGAGACATGTTCCCCTGGCTAAGAGGGTGGTTTACACTGTTGTACTATCTATTTTCCCCCTTGCAGAATGGAAGTGAATGCATGTCTTCTTTTTTAATGGTCATATGATCAGTGCTTCTGAGACTTGTAACATCACTAACCACCTGAGCTTTTGAAAATGCAGATTCTGATTTACTAGGTCTTGGGTGGAGTTTGGTGTAACACGAATGGGGGCCTGCTTGTTGTTGGGGTTTTTGTCCCACCCAGCACCCAACTGTTTAGACCCAAAGAAAAATCACACATAGGTCTCCATAAATTATAAGTTGATTGGTCCATTAGCTCTAGCCTCTCACTGGCTAACTCTCACGTCCTGATTAACCCATTTTTCTGATCTATGTTAGCCATGTGGCTCAGTACCTTTTTCAGTGGGGCAGATCACATCCTGCTGCTTCGGTGATCTGGGCAGGAGTGGGAGGAGTCAACTTCTTCCTTCCCAGAATTCTCTTGTTCACCTTGTATTATTTCTACTTCCTGTCTGGTTTTCCCACCTATACTTCCTGCCTGTCCAATCAGAGTTTATTTAAAACATGATTGTCAGAATACAGACAATTCTCCTGCACCAGTTTGGGACTGTTATTTTTTACAATTTATTTTTATTTTATGTGTATGAGTGCCTGCTTGAATATGTGTGTACCATGGGCATTTTTGGTGTCCATGGAGATCAGAATAGAGATGCTCTGGAACTGGAGTTACAGATATTTCTAAGCTACAATATGGGTGCTGGGAATTGAAACCAGATCCTCTTCTAGAGCAGCTAGTGCTCTTAACCACTGAGCCATCTGGAATAGTCCAGGTGGCCCAACTCTTACTGGTCTGTGAGCCTTACTGATTCTCAAGGTTCCCTGGAACACCATTCACAAGAGGGGACAAAGAATTAGAAAAGTATACAGTGTCACTCAGTAAGGAAGGAAGAAATGCAAGACAAGTGTTCCATTAGAAGCTGAAATTTTATTATAGGATAAGAGCACACAAAGCACATCTAAAATTGATGTGTTCAATGCACTTTTAATAAAGGTACTGTAATGTTAAAGGTACAGTTGCTAAGTACAATATAACAACATCCATATTAGAATGAAAATTGGAGTATTTAAAAGACAACATTAAATCTCTCTTTTTTTACAGCTTGTATTTACAAAATGAATCAAAATATTTTTTTTCTTTAAATTCAGGATTCAATAAAATAAACAGCTGGGAATAAGGAGTCTACTACTGTAGAGAGAGGATTGAAAAGAAAACCCAATGTCAGTGAAAAGTGGGATGAGCCTCTAGTAAAGATCATTAGCAAAGGTTTAGGTCCAGACTATGGTTTTTAGGAATCCCATAAATGGCTTGCATTTCTAGTGTGACAGAAAAAGAAGCTTTACATCCTGTACACAAAAGAGACGACATCTTATTTATAGGTTCAGCATCACTGCTTCCAGACTTTACGACGACTTACAGCAGGCCAGGCTTGCTACCTGGAGAGTTATGACATTTGTGTGCTTGATCCTGGAGACCCACACACAATTAGACTCAGCATTTCATGTCCTTTGAAAGGACAATGTGACCTGTAGACTTGGTTATAGAACTGTTAACTGTGTGACTTTGCAGATTTTATCAGCTTTTGCCCAAACACTCCAGTTGGGAAGTGTTTTAATCATGGGCATGCTTGTCATTTTAAACAGTTACCAAATGCTGACATGTGCTGGCCATGTGCAAGTACAAAGAGATGAAAGTTCTACCCTAGGGAAGCTTGGGATACTAAACTGTGCAAAAATCAATCATTTATTCAATCAATCAAACAAACCAACAAAAAAGTTTCAATCTCTCTTCAAGCTAGACAGTTAAGGAATGGCATGATTGCATTAAAAGAGATTTCTCCCTAAATTGTATCAAATTCACTTTAAAAGGTCAGTTATATGCATTAGCTTCCATTAACCACCTGATTACATTTATAATCAAGGGAAGAGCAGTAAAAATGGGAAATGCCCAGAATGGTGGCTAAATATGTATTGTGATGCGTGGGATCCGCTAATTGTGATGTGAGAAGTTATCACCTTCAGTTACAAAAAGTGCAGTAAACAGAAACATTTGCTCTATATTTATAAATTGCTCAAAAATCTTTGCTAAAGATCTTACAAATTCAGTAATATTACAGAACAATTCTAATCAATATTTAAGAAGGCTAATCACATCCTTAGTTAGATATTTGAAGTACAACTTTAACAATGCCAGTCAGTCTTGGGGAAAGAAGTCAAAGAGTTAACAAAGGTTCTCCACTCAGTTCACAGAACTGGTTGCGGTCAAAATAAAGCATCGTCCCTTGTTGAATTTGGAGTGTAGCCCAATGCCTACGTCCATACAGCTTATGACTCAGATGAGGGGAACGGCCTACGGTGCTATCAATCCTCTATGAATATTCTACGTATTATCTATACTAGGAATTAATGCACATTTCAGTCCGGTGCAAATTATAGAGTTCCTCAGTAAGGCGAGAAAGAATTTCTCCACTAAATGAGATTGTTGCTTCAGGGTCAAGGCCTGTCAAATTCTTTTTCAGCTCAGGAGATGCGATATCAAGCTGAGCAACACACTTAAATGGTAACAGTTTTCCATGTCCATATCTATGAACAAACTCACCCAATAGATGTCAAATATCCATACTAAGGACGTAATTTTATCCTAATTAAATACACTCTAGAATAATTTATATAATGATATTATGTATTTAAAGAGAAAAGCATGTCCCAAATCCAGCACTCTGATACAGTTGCCGGTTGGGTACAGGTAGATTATATATATATATATTTATATATGTATATATATACAAATATATAGTTATACTCAGTGAAATTAACAAGACCCAAAGGTGGTTTTGTCTAGGAATAAAAGGGATAATTTTTTTTGTTCACAAAAGTAACTTATCTAGCACCACACATCAGAAAAACACAAAAATAGCACACTCTAGTTCTAAACAGCTATGTCTAAAATAGATTAGATAGTAAAACCAGTATTACACAGCATATTGTGGATTTGATAAACAGATAAATATTTGCACTGAGTAGGCTGTTTATAATATAACATCTTCTTATCTATACAGAACGAAAGCCAGAAAGTTAACTGTATAGAGGTGTGCAGAACAACATTAAATATTATGACTCCAAAGCAGGGGTGAAGGTAAATTTGAAAGAAGAGTAGGAGAGAATGTGTACAGGCCATTACAAGTTCTTAAGTTAATAGTAAATAAGGAATCTGTTGCTTGAGTTGAAGAAAGCAGTAAACAAGAGATTGCATTTACATGCGGATGTCTAAAATTTGTAGCTTTTAAAGTCTATGCACAAAAGTCATTTGTTTTATTGCTTGACATTCAGTTATGGCTAGATTATTTAACCTATTATTTTTTTTTTGTACTTTGGAAACAAGTATATTGTTAAAGGTGCCATAAAAATGGACAACATTGAAAACGGTTTGTAAATAAACCACCCAACACTGCAGTTCTTTACAGATTAAAAGCCTTGTCTGGGGTTTGTCATAAGTTCAATATGTTTAAGCTGGGAAAATATGTTGTAGCTTGAAGCCTCCCATTGGCCCAAACATCCGATACAAAAACACATCTCCACAAAAGGAGCAGCAGACGGTACAAGGTACACTTAAGAAGCAGCCAGCTAATGTCCTACTGTCTAAGACATTCACCACTGTTGCAATGAGATTTCAAACCACTGTGGATGAGCAGAGAATTGAGGATTTGGGAAGATGTGTACAGTACTTACGGAGTGTGTGTGGGTGTGAATTCATATTCACTATATTGCTCAAGAAATTTCTGCATTTACGTATGCAATGTGTTCAGAGATCATCATCTTAGAAGTAGTGACTCCTCCACCCAAGTCATAATGAATGAGAAATACATGAACACCAGAGAGAAGCCAGTTCTGGGAGGACAACGTAATGACATGCATAGCACATACAGCTAACAGCGAGCTGTCTGTCATTAGCTTCTAGAAGGATCAAAGAAAAAGCATAGGACAGCTTATGGGGCAAAACACACTGCATGTAAACAGAGAACACGGATTCTCTACACATCTCTTCCAAACATTCATCTCCACTCTCCACACTAGACCCCTGGGAAAAGGTGGTTTCTATTTGGATCAAATATTCTGTCACCCATTTCCAAGTTAATAAGTGACTGAATAGTGTTTATTGCTCTAAGTTCTGAGGGTGTGTGTGGTTGAACATGCTCTGCCCCCATTCCTGGTGGCTTCCTGGTATGAAGTGACCTTCCTGCTTGTTTAAAAAAAATGATGTTGAGAGTGTCACAAACTGATCACACACATGCGCGCGCGGGCACAGGGATTACACAGAAGTGCGACCAATCACCTCGAAGATATTAGTAGTTGCCCTTCAATTACAAATCAACAGCAATGGGAAGTCCTTATCATCAAATCTGGTGGAAGCAGTCCGTACGTTAGTGTTTAGGGACTAGAAAGAAGACTAGTATGACAGAGAACAGCAGCCCGACAGTATTTGACCGTGGCAGCTGCATTTCTGGGCACACAACTGATCCACAGTACAAGGCTACCCTTGTAGGGTTCTGCATCACAACTCTAGGAGTAAGAGGTGGCCCTGTGGTGGTATGTAAAAAAAGAAAATGTCGTGTGCACATGTATATGTGGATGGAGAGAGAAAAGGAGAGGAGGGAGATTTCTGTCCCCTTCTACACTCAAAACAAGGTATGAGGTAGTACTGTCACCTGATGGACAGGGACAGGTTTCCCATACCAAGTTCTCTTACAGTAATAAGAAGCTATGGAATTCTGCCAAGCACGTATTATGGGGCAGGGGATGCAGGATCATTAGCTCCACTGAGCCTCTCTGACTTTATGGGAAGTGATATATGGAAACAGGAGAAAGGAACTACCTTTCGAACTGTGAAACCCCTACAGCTGGATCGAGGTATGTATGGTCTGTCATGCAGGAACGGACCTGTCTTTAAATGTCAGCTCTTGCAGGAAAACAAACAAAAACAGCTAGGGCTGTGGAATAGGAATTGGTTTGCATAACAGGAGTTTGGTTCTCTTGTGGAGGAGAATATAGTGAAAATCAAAACCCTGTTGTTTTCTAGCTCAGACAGGTTCTCTGTTGCTGCCCATCTCACTGATAGCTCTTACTGCTGGTTTAAAAAGACATCTAATTCTTAACACACAGGATTTGAACTGTTTAAAATTATGTTCCCCGAGATTGCTTTAATTATTAGGGAAACAGTAAACGGGCTGCACTTTGCGCCTTGATTGGTCTGTCACTTCTGAATTCATCTTTTTCATACACACTGGCAGAACTTCACACTGCCTCAGGAGTTGCGAAGTATTTTGAAACACAGAAATTTTGAACGCAAGAAAATGAGACAGTGAAGAGTTCCCACAGACAGACAGACACACATATACACACTTCTCTACAGTTCGCTTGTGCCTCGGAGGGATAGCATTATCATCAGTCTTTTTAATAGTGAGAACACAATTTGTCCCAGTCCACTGGCCACCCTGTTTAAGAGTTTTAGAAGATCCCTGAGCACAGTGTTTCTGACTCTCAGCCCCAACTGGAGACAACAGGGCTCTGTCCTTGACACCAAGATGGATTGTCATTCACAGTAAGTCAATCATAAGGTGCTTTGTTCCCCCTTTCGTTTTCCACCAGTCAGCACAAAGAACTGTCAGAAAATAGCCTTTTATTATTATTATTATTAATTGTTATTTGAAAATAATAGTACTGGAAAGACATGACTCAAACAATCGGGGTCTGAAACAGTGGCTTTAGGCTGATTATCTGGCTGCCTCTTAACAATAACACGTGATTCGATCGACATTCCTTAGCCAAAAACAAAAAGGAAAATAAACCCAAAAACAAACAAAAAACCAAAACAAACCCAACAACTGTACAAATATGTGTTTTTCCCTGAGGGATCAAAGTACACCCGCAAGTGCTCTATGTACAGATATTGCACTAGGTAGGAATTAAAGACGTGTGCAAAAAAGCAACAAGGAGAGACGCTTGCATCCTACTGAAACCTCCTCATCAAGGCTTCTTCTAAGTTGCTTTGCATTTTGGAATGTCGGAACACAAACAGCCATCCCTTAGTCTAAAACTAAAAACACGTACATCTACTATGGCACATTCAATGAAATAAAAAGTTTTCCAAAGACAGATAGGCAAATTCCATCAAGAAAATAATACAAAGTTTGTTTGTTTGTATTTTTTTTTTTAGAAAATTACATTACTTTCTTTCTTTGTTTCACATTACAAAATCTTTTTTTTTCTTTACACAAATCACATTTTATTGCAGGAATATTTCTAGTGCCATCAAATATTTATAGAAGGGTTAAAAAAATAGAAGTCTCTCTAGAGTGGTCCAGACAAGGCTTTGTATAGAATAAATCTTTTTTTCCATCTTCTAGTTTTGATTTATGTATTTTGAATACATTTTCTTTTCCAATGACACTTAGTAGCCTAGAAGCGGTCTAACACACGCATATCATACACACGAAAGCCACACACACACACAGGCAGACACGCTCTTTCCTCCCCTGACCCTCAGCCCACCCCCGTTCACTCACAGAGATCTGGTATCCACTCGCTAAAGAACAACCAAACTTAGAAGCAGTGTCTTAGGTCATGTTTTCCTTAAGTTAGGAAGGGTGAACCAGGATGTGAAAGACTTTGGGGCAAAAAAAAAATTATGGATTTCACACAAATTAAAATTCTGAATGCTTAAAAAAAAAAAAGAAATCCATAGCTTAGTATAGTTTGTGATCTGTCCAAAAAGTGTTTTCAGCCGCACTTTGGACTTCACTGTGGTCAAGGCCAGTTTCTCATAATGTTGCTGGACCATTTGAATATCACAGTAACAATATCCAGATTTTGTACAAAAGCCTCATTTACCTTCTGGAAAAAAAGAGTTATCTGATGGCATTCCAGCAGCTGAGCGTACGATACTGTTCAGTCCCCAGGAGACTGTCGAGTCTTTAAGTTCAGGCAACTTTCATGACATGAACTATTAAGCTTCATAATTCTCTGTCATCGACCACCTTGTGACACCACACAAGGGGTTCTCATGATAAGGAAAAGAAAAATGCCAAAGGTTTTCCATCCTGTTCTTGGCTCCCTGTGACTCTCAACTTAGGTGCAAATTGTCTGTCAGTTGTCCCCTCAGTTTCTCAGAGTGCGTCTGTATGGCTCTGTCCCTGCAATGTCGGAGGATTTTGCTCCGAAAGCCTACTTCTTGTTTTTCTTTCGGGAACACCCGGAAACAGCAGCACCCTGCTCTCTCCTGCTGTGTGGTAAAAGCCACGCCACCACAGCATGGCACTGAGACTGGAGTATCTTGGGTTTGTTTTGTGTTAGGTACATGCAGAATCCTTTCTGGGAAAATGAAGTTCAATGTCACCTTCTCTCTCCCCCTTAGACAAGTTGGGTCAGCTCCCTTATTCACATGCCGACACTGGGATTAGGTTTAGTTGCTCTTTAGTGCGCTAGCACCCGAGGCTGGTCATATGCAGAAAGCTTTGGTTAAAAAGAAGTTAATATACTTTACTAAAACCATCCCCAAATTTAGTAAATCTGAACTTAAGAGAAAAGAAAAATGAAAACCAAACCCAAACCTCACACCATTCCCTCACACAGGAGAAACAACAGAAAAAAAAAGGGGGCAAATAAATAACAAAACTGTACTCTTTTCAGAATATAAATACTATTAATCTTTAAAGGAACTATGCTTAAATAAAATTTTGATTTACCCCTTCTTGCCCAATATAAATATTATATGTTGACAGCTAACCTCTCTATATAAACACATAAAAATTTCTATGCTTGTAAGAAATTTAAGTAAATATCGCTCTCCTGTTTATGGTTAAACCCTTACTCTGTTTTTGAAAAAAAAAATCAGATGTTATTTAGGTTTCGCCCACACATTTCTGTACAAATAATTCCTTCCTACTTCCCAAGTCCCTCAGTAAATAAGGCAGAAAGTCAGTGAAGTTAAAAATCTTGACACGCTCTGGGAGGCTGGCCCGGGTAAACCCATCATAGGGACATCAGCAAGAACAGAAATGCTGGCAAAAACAAGGACCCTAGTGGCAGAAAAGGCTATTGCACGTGTAGGGGTTCATGGAAGCACCCACCTTGTGCCAAGGACGATGTTCCCTTTTCCTCACAGGTAATGCATGATCTTTGATGCCAGACCAGTATCTTGTGGCCAAAGTCATCTTCCAAATGCCTCCTAATTTCTCAAAAGGGAACTCGTTTTAAAGGATTTCTTGATTTTTTTTGTGTGTGTGTCTGTCTCTTTCACTGTGTGTGTGTGTGTGTGTGTGTGTGTGTGTGCTTGCACACACGCACCCACAGAGGCCAATAGGAACACTGATACCTTGGAGCTGGAGTTACAGGCTTTTTTGAGTTGCCCGATCTGGTTGCTGGGTTCCAGGCTTTGGTCCTCTGATAGAGCAATAAGCGTTCTTGATCATTGAGCCATCATCTCTAGTCCCAGGGCACTTGCTTTTAAAATATGCACACCTGTGAACATAAGAATGTTCCTTCCTTCTCCCATTGGGGACTTTTTAAAATGCAAAATTAATCAAGGATACCTCAATACTTCTTACCTGAACACAAAAGCCCAACTATCTTCTAAATATTTAAAAAAATAAATTACAGTCCACAGTCTTCTAGTGAAGATAAATACACAGAAAATGTCTGCAGCTTAGCATCCCCTTTACTCTGAAGGGTGATTTTAAATACGGGAACCAGGTTCAACTCTGTCTCCCTCCCTCTTCGTCCATTGTCTACTCAATACAGACAGCAGCATTCTAGAATCTGGGACAGCTAGTCTAGGATCAGTTTTCTCTGAGATGAATTTTTAGGGCTCCTGATGCTAAGAACATAAGACATTCAATGAATGCAGGGAGTGGGTTTGCTCCACATAGAGTCTTTGGGTCTTTTTTCTAAATAAGATCTACTTTTGTGTTTTTGCTCTCCAATTAATATTCTGGTTACTAATTTGTTGTGAATTCCAAGTTAATACTGTGTCCCTTTGACTACTGAATTGTGTCAAATGAGTCTCCCCTCCTTCACTTCCCCAAAGTGGCATTTTATAAACTTAAAAAACTGCACATATGGTTTAAGCTCACAGCACCAGACACTCCTTGGACTCTGTATGAAGCATAAACAAACCCATTCTTAATTGCATGCAAAACAAAGTATGATTTAGGGAGCAGTCCGTTAATTCCAAATTTCTGGATGGGAAAAAAAATTCAACATGTTGATTTCTGGATATGACCAGCCAGTCTTTAAAAATAATCGTTTTTTTTCTTTCTTTTTTTTTTTTTCCTTTTTGTAAACAGCAGCATAAATACCTCCCGACGTACCTTCCAAGCCTTCTCAGCTAAACTTGTGTTTCTGGTGTACATGCGACACGGCGACAGTGAACACGCTAGCATTTAATTTAAAGAAAACAAAAGGTGCAAAACGGAAAGTGCCTTATCAATTCAACAGGAAAAGCTACGCCAGTCACTACATTTTATATTAATTAAAACAATATATAAACAATATCTCTTTAGCTATATATAGTCTTCATGCCCATTTACCCTGTGTAATATATCCTAATGCTATTGTTGCGAGCGCTGTGGATCCCCTTTTCACGCCATCCCGCTGACCGGCAATAATCGGTGAGAAAAACAAAATCTTCCTTCATGACACAGAAAAGCAAGCTGTGCAAAGTAACGCTGCAACCCCGCGGTGCACACCAGGGTCACCGATTACTGCTGCACTCTGTTGTTACCCGTAAGAGTCTGTGGGCAGTGAGCTATATGAAAAGGGGCTCCTCTGACTGTTGTACCCTCCTCCTGTTAGACGCAGAGGCCAACCGCTCCGGAAGTCGAGACAGAAAAAGGGTCCGTATCTGTAGGCATAGTGGAAATCATATGCATGAGCAAAACAAGTTTAGCTTTTATTGGTTCTGATTGTTTTCCCTCTGTGCCTGAACCCCGATCACCACAAGATGTCTGTGCAGTGTGTTGGCGCTCCAGGGCTGTGCAGGGCCATAGAAAGTGTCTCAGTTAATTTTGTCTTCGTCGTCATTGTTTTAGTTCCTTTTTTAAAATTTTTTTTTCATGTTTTTACTTCAGACGTTCTAGAAGTGCGCAGGTACTACATTTACCCATCGATTTGCATTGCTGGCTCAAATTCTGAAGTGAACAATTCCTTGTATAACGGAGGAAAATGGAGTCGCACAATGTCTGGGTATATTGCTTTAAATGCCATTAGCTTTTCTGTATGTCGTCCACATAAGGCTCTTAACGTAGACACCTTGCATATTAGCTGTAAGCAGGAGAAAGGACAGGATGTCAGGGGAGGGCAGTCATGAGAGGGAAAATCCAAGGACTCAGGGTGAGTGCGGCAACACTGCTCATCATGGTGAGGACACATGTACTTAAGTCTCCCGGTAGGGGCAGGGAGGGCTACGTGGACGGCCTATGTTAGGATGCTTGCAAAACACCAAATGTACCTTGGACATGAATAATTTAACTCAAGGAGGTATTCATTAGCAAATCCTCCCACCCCCCAGTCACTGACGAGGTTCTGGGCTCCTCCATAATCCAGGGTGTACCATCGGGGATCCCTACGACCGCCTCAGTGGGAAAGGAAGAGGTCTGCTGATGGAGAAGTAGGTGAGTGGCAGGCAGGTCCTGTTAGCAAGAGCGCTACCGCTGAGAGCAGTACGCTGTATGCAAAATAAGTGCGAGTCAGTTCTTTTGTTTTTTAAATTATTTATTTTTTATCTCAACTCTCTGTGTGCAAGTATGTATATATAGTATGTGTGTGTGTGTGCAGGTCAGAGGGCAACTTCTGGGAGTCAGTTCTCTCTTCCCACCATGTGGGTCCTAGGGTGTCAAACTCAGATCATCTGGCTAGTGTCTTGAGCCTCTTAGCCATTCACCAGACCGTACGAGTCAATGCTATGGGTGATTTTCCTCTAGAGAAATAGCTGTCTCTATGCTAAAGCCACTCAGGGTCTCAGTGAATGAAAGTCTAGCATCTTAAGGCAACAACAGTGACCTGCAAAGCTGCTTGTAAACTTACTGCACCACACAAGGCAAGGTGTCTCGTGGTTGCAGATCAGAGTAACTGTCTCTAGGGAACTGCTTCACCAGATCTGTCTGCATTCGGGTCCCCTCCATGCTAACGGCCCTCATGGTAGTCTCATGCTTGGGCAGTTGGGCTCTCCCCTTTCCCTCATGCTCACTGACCATGTACAAAACTAAACCCAATTTCTCCACTCTGACCTCCCCAAGCTACCATGGAAACAACGGAAGGAATCAGGTAGGAAACCCAAGCACCAAACATTTCAAATCTTCCTGTACAACACAGCAACTGAGCAAAGAATGGAAGCGGATGCTTTCCTAACATCAGAAGCAACAGCACTGAGAGATATATCATATTTTAGCTGAAAAAGATAATTAGCAAAAATGGAGCCTCATGCTTTTAATACAGCCCAGAAATAGGAAACTGATAAAATACAAAGAAGATTTATTGTTGATAACTAATGAGTTTAAGAGAACCAGTATTGGAATATATAGTTATCTTTTAGTCCTTTTCTGCTTCCTCCGTCTAAATTCAAAGATCCTCCTGGGCAGCATGTTGACCCTGCTCTATGCTTAACTTTAAAGAGCAGGAAGAGGTTCCTGAGAGGGTTCATTCTTTAAGGAAAAAGGTCTTTCTGGGTTGGAGAAGCGGCTCAGTGATTAAGAGCACGTACTGCTCTTGCAGAGGACCAGAGTTCAGTTCCCAGCTCACAACTGCCTGTAACTTCAGTTCCATAGGATCTAACATGCTCTTCTGGTCTCTGTGAGCACCTCCATGCACATGCTCTGCCCATACACATAATTCACATGTAATAATGACGCTTTCCCAGATTGCTGTGTTACTGCAGGAAACTTTGTGATCAGTTACAACAAATACATTTTAACCAGAGTAATGAGTTTTGGCCCAACAGAACTTTCTGAGCGAGTAGCCCATGCTAATACATTCTGGGCTGGTCATGTGACTTATAAAGAGATTTATGCCAGATTATGCAAGATTTATGCCAGGAGATAGTGGACCTTACCTTCGTTAGAATTCCATCTTCTCGGTGGTTCTTCTGTAGGACGTGTTGAAGGGCTAGCTGAATTTTCTGTTGCAGTTTTTCTATTTTTACCTTTTCCTGCAGCCATGAGCGATCTAAACATGGGAAAAAGAAACTCAGTGCCATTCCTTCAACACTGCATCAGACCCTTGTCCCTCCTGACCAAAACACTGGTTCCTGTGCTATGATGTGTGTTCACAGACTCACGGGCCAGTTTCCCTCTTTGAAACTTTGCTTCTGCAGGCTGCCAAGACAATCTCTGACATCTAGGGCAGGGTATTAACTCTTCCAGCTGCATCTTGTCCTGGGATGGCGAGAGGCTGTATTTCTTCTAAAGACCAGCTACATTAGGGCCAGACCCCAGTGACTGCACATGAACCCACAGTGCCCCGCCCTCCCCAAGCTTTTGTGATAATTCTTTTACAGGCACTATCCCACCTGTCCCGCTGGCCTTTCTGCAAAGTTAAATTGCTTTTTAATCCAGGGCAACTCAAACTGTCAGTAGAATTTCAAATGACTTAGGGGCTGTTAATTTAGGAATGTCTTTGTGTGGGAATTCCGAGTACAGGATTGTTCCCCAAGAGGCGATCTACTGGGAAAGTAGGTTGGAGGCAGATAGACTTGTGGATGGCAGTGTTTATAGAGGCACACTGTCTTAGAGACTGGTACCAAGAAGAACAACTGTATTCTATGAACTCCTTTGTCTTGGAATGTGGAGTTAGTACTGGTTAAGATTTATGAAATTATTACTTCTTAAAATTTTTATCTGCATATCATGAGCTCTCTCTCTCTCTCTCTCTCTCTCACACACACACACACACACACACACACACACACACAGAGAGAGAGAGAGAGAGAGAGAGAGAGAGAGAGAGAGAGAGAGAGAGAGGAATTCATGTGTACACACATGTTTGTAGAGGCCTGAGGAGGACATTAGGTGTCTTGTTCTACCACTCCCCACTGTATTCCCTTGAGACAGGGTCTCTCCCTGACTTGGAGCTAGTCTGGCAGTTAGCAAATGCCCTCAGTCCTCCAGTCACTTTCCTAGTGCTAAGGTTGCTCTTACTTGTGTGTAATTCTTTTTTAATGTGGGTGCCGAGATCTGAACTCAGGTCCTAATGTTTGTGTAGCCAGTACTCTTACCCACTGAGTCATCTCTTTAGTCCCATAAGGTCTTTAGAAAAGAGTCGTGTGTGTTTTGTAGAGGGAGTATACTTTGAGAAACTTTTAATTGAATAAGGGTGGCAGCTGCTCTCGGAAGCCCCACAAATATTAGATAATGTGTTAAAAGTCCGGTGCTTGTGAAAACATTCTTTACTGGACATGTCAGAAACTGTTGTGTTTTCGTTTGATTTTTCTTACCTGCTGACATCAGTACAAATGCAGAAAATAATGCGATTTCATCTTCAGTCAGGTGCATAGAACACAAACTCTTCCCAAATTCAAACACAAAGCTAATGAAGTCTTCACAACCTATGATTAAAATAAAGGAAGTTTAGGATGTCGGTGGTTACCCTAGGAGAATATAGAACAAGGTGAAGAGAGATGGGGAAGGTGGAGATGCGATGGGATAGGAAGGGCATTTCTTAGTTGAGTAGTCTGAAGTGTTAAAAGAGAAAATGGCTTAGCCAACAGCACCATCACTAGTAACATCTCCTGGTACCACCATTATCATTACCACCATCATCACAAAGCATCATCTCCACTATCAGTAGTACCCTAACCACCACCATTAACTCCACATCAGGACCCCCCCCCCATCACCTACAGTAATGAGAGAGAACATGTCCTGGGTTCCTATGCAGATAACTACTTGAATAACATTCTTAGCGCTTCCTCGGATTTCAAAACAGCCCTGCGAGGCGCATGCTATCATTAGATTCCCATTTTAGGGCTGAAGAAACGGACACTTAATAGAGATAAATAAAGTACCCACGGCCACAATCTGACATTCAAAGCCAGGTTGTCTGACTTCAGAACCCTTATTTATAACAAACAGGATTAACGGCTACTGGCTAACTGCAATGCCCTACTGACTAGGATACTCAGGTTCATGCTGGTGGTATAATTATTTTAACTATTAATCAAATTGAAAATAATGTGGAAGTCTCCTAAAATAATAATTCAACTCGCCAAAGATGAATTAAGTTTTGTTTCTGTGTTATCAGGTTTGCCAGTTGGTTAGTATTTGTGAATGGTGGAGGGCCGTGCTGCACTTAGGCAAACCTCTTACTGCTCATGGTTAAAATAAGCCAGTCAACACGTCTTGGGTTCTCCTTGTTTTTCCTTAATGGCAACATTCTGATTGTTTAAATTACAGAAACTCAAAAGGACATATTTACGATGCATATCCCATAGTTTTCTTCAGCTTTCCTGGACTTTTTCGATGTTTATATTTCCTTTATGTAAATGGTTAACAGTGAGAGGCCGGGAATGGTGGGCCTTTCCAGTTTTGCTTCATTTTTACATATGAATCATATTCTCTCTAAGTATATTGAACACTTCATTCATTGAAAATCTCATTTACTTGAACCTGGAAGGGGCATTGAGAGGTCATGTGATAACTCCCTCAATGACCGATCTACAAAGAGTTTACATGTGATGTAGATAATAACTCACTCAATGGCTAACCGACAAATGAACTTGAGCTTGCATATGATGTCGACGAGATTATTTGCTGCATGCAGACTGTTTTATAGCAGATAGCTACAGATAGCAAGATAGGTGTATCACCCATTAGTTTAGATTCCAAATAACCAGTTTTATTTTGTGCAACAAGAGCTTTTATCCAGCCACATCCCTGAACATGACCCCCATTTACCGAGCCAACAACATGAAATTTCCTTACCTAAGGATTTGAAGACATCGGGGCCAGCATACTTCCCATCAAAGTACACGGTGTTGTTCTGAGAGTCAAAGGCACGGCACATCCTGATAAACACCACCTCCAGAGAGCCTGCGTGCGAGAGGATTGCTTAGCATCATTCTGATCTCAGTCCCCTGCTGAGGTGCTAACACAGAGGCCTTCCTGAGATGGCACAGTGGCTGAGGCAGGGCTTCTCATGTTATCAGTCACACCAGCCCTCTGTCCACGCGGCAGAAGAAATGAAGACCGACTCACACAGCATTGTAGAGTTTTAAGGTAGCTTGGGAAACATTTTGCATACGGATTTCAACAATCCAGCCTAGCAACGACTCTTTGAGCTCATAAACACCTTCCCAACAGTTCAGTGTGAGGGCCCGAAGAGTGATGCTAAGATTTGGGATGCAAATATTTCCCAGTATAACCTTCCTCCCAGAGAAATAGGAAAATGGAAGCAATGCTTCCTGGGCATCTTTTTAAAAGTATATACACACACACCACCTAAACAAATAACTTGGTATGTATGAATGTTTTGCCTGCATGTATATGTGTGCACCATGTACATGCCTGGTGCCTGAGGTCAGAAGATATTGGATCCCCTGGAACTGTAGCTATGGATGGTGGTGAGCCTCCAGGTGGGTGCTGGGTTCTCTGCAAGAGCAGCCAGCGCTCTTAACCACTGGACCATCTGTATCATTAAAATGCTTTTATAAAAAGGGTTCGGTTTCTGCTAAGCAAACCCTGAGCTCTTATCACTGAGAAAAACGGCTCCGACACCTTCCTTAGCAAGCATTTCTTTAACGAGCAGGAGAAAACAGGCTGGAAGCGACATCAGGATTCACTTGCAGAGCGCGTACCTGCTTTTAGAAGCACAATTTGATCATTTTGACACAGCTCCATAAATCCATCAATGCGTTTGGCAAACTCCACCACATACTGGATAGCTTCTGTAATCTTGATGGCACACAGCTGCCACATCACCTCTCTCTGCTGTGAAGGAGGGAGACACATTAACATAAGACTAGCTGGGAACCCTAGTGCAACTAGCTAGCTTCCTAGTTTGTAAAAAGAAAGCTCTTTGGAAATGGGTTAAGAAAGATTATAGGATTAAAAAAAAATTGTCTCTGTTATTTAGGTTCTAAAAGCCTGCTTCCATATCCTTTCTGCCTCCTGAGATCCCTGGCTTACTGTTTGAAGGCAATTGAATGCGGGTGTTGAAGTGGGGGGGGGGGTAGAAAGTCAGGGGTATTATGAACATGTGGGGCCAACAGCTAAAGACAAGTCAGGAGAGCAATATACATCACTGCTCTAACTTGGGCTCCACAGTAAGTGGAGGATTTTCTTTAAAAAAGCAGCTCATTTGTTTTAGGGAGTTTACCTATTTTTTACGGGTGTGGAAGGAAAGGGGTGTCAAGTACTTTTTTTTTTTTTTTTTGGTCTGTACTTGCTGAGCTAGATGACATCTTTGTTTCACACATTTATACAAATTGTTGTCTATTCGGAAATGACAAAATGACATCAAAACTCTGGAGGCTTCTCAGCCAGTAGGCAACGTCCTATTTCACAAGGCCCGCTAGCTCTCATTGCATTGCTCGCTCTCCTTTGTGGCTTGGGTGATGGGGTGACTCTGTCCTCAGAGGCAGACTAAGGGAGCTGCTGCTCTCCCCACCTTCCCACTCATCACAGCGTCCTGGAGCTTTTGCTTTGCTCATCTGCTCTCCCACTACACCCCGCAGCTTAAGGTTATTTCTAACAGTGTGATGGGGAAAAATCCTGGAGCGGAGTCGCATGAGGACATGGTCCTGATGCTGTCACTGGGTAGCCACAGCCAAGGTATGATGGGTTTCTCCCCAGTAACAGTGAAGGGGAGGATATACCTCCATCACCTCCCCAGTAACAGTGAAGGGGAGGATATACCTCCATCACCTCCCCAGTAACAGTGAAGGGGAGGATATACCTCCATCACCTCCCCAGTAACAGTGAAGGGGAGGATATACCTCCATCACCTCCCCAGTAACAGTGAAGGGGAAATATACCTCCATCACCTCCCCAGTAACAGTGAAGGGGAAATATACCTCCATCACCTCCCCAGTAACAATGAAGGGGAGGATATACCTCCATCACCTCCCCAGTAACAATGAAGGGGAGGATATACCTCCATCACCTCCCCAGTAACAATGAAGGGGAGGATATACCTCCATCACCTCCCCAGTAACAATGAAGGGGAGGATATACCTCCATCACCTCCCCAGTAACAGTGAAGGGGAAATATACCTCCATCATCTCCATGGTCCTTTCCCAGCCAGACTTTCTATCATCACTGGCAAAAGCCATCTCTTCCCAAAGGCAAAATGGATAATTACCATTCCCTTACCTTCAGCTTACCCTCCTACTTTAGTGGCCCATTGGTTGATGTCATAGAGATAAAAGCAAGTAGGGTCACCACCTGCCAGGCTCATCTTCAGTCTTAAACAGTGATAGCCAGACCTTCCCAAACCTCATTCTTCTCCTTTTTTTAAATAAGATTTTTAAGTGTGTATGAACACACAAGCAATCTCTCTCTCTCTCTCTCTCTCTCTCTCTCTCTCTCTCTCTCTCTCTCTCTCCTCCCTCTCCCTCTCCCTCTCCCTCTCTCTCTCTCTCTCTCCTCCCTGATGTGGGTCCTGAGAATCAAATTCAGATTCTTTGAAAGGGTAGCAAGTGCTGCTCTTAAGCACCGAGCCATCTCTCTGGCATCCCAAGCCCTGTTCTTGTCCACAATCCCGAACCAACCCCTCTTTACTCTAGCAGCATTCTTAGACCTCAAAATCTCTTGTGGCATCAGGACAAGTCCTAGCTCACAGAGACTTTTGGGAGCTGCCCAATCTAGTCTCCCACTGGCACACAGAGGGACTTAAAAAACACAATAAAATCCGTTCCAGCTGAACTTTAACATCCTAGTACCCAAGGAAGACAATAAAGCCCTGAGCCTGTGATCAGCTCTGGAGGTAAGGCCCGTAAGCAGAGATTAGAGAGCCGATCGATGCAGGACAATCTGCCTCCAGACTGTTTGTACTCTTGAGTGAATGCCTTCCTCCCCGCTTCTCAGTGCTGTCTCAATGGAAAGAGCAACCCCTCCGACTCTACCTTGTTCTGATAGTTCTCAACCTCCTCCTGCAGGAAGGTCTGCCATGTGATCTGCTGGAGTTCTTCCCGCAAGTACTGGCAGGTTTCCAGGTGCGATTTGGATATGTTCTGCGCAAGGTGTTCTGGGGAGAAAATGGGAGGTGACAACCATGAGCAGGAACCAGCAACTCTTTTGCTTGTGTCATTTGCCTTAAAAAGGCACTCGCAGAAGGCAGTGTGCTGACAAGTCTTGGCTTCTTTTGTGTAGCTAAGCAAGCAAACTGGGAGTCTTCTGTATTTGGGCCCAGGAGTAAGGCTCTGCAAAGCCAACACTAGCTGCATGAAGCCTGTCGGATCCAGAGGCCTTGAGGAGCTTGACCTTGTCTTAGGCTTTCTACCAGTGTCTGGATGAGCACTGAATGAGCTGTAGGCATGACAATGATTGATACCCCCCTTCTTGACTTTTTATGATACTTTTTTTTTCAAAAGTGGCTTTTGAAAAAAATCAGGAAATTAAGTGTATGTGTGTGTATGTGAGTATATATTTAAACTATTTTATTTTTGCACGTGTCCATGTATCGAGTGTTTTCCTTAATTGCTCTCCTCACTCTCTTCCTCCCCAGTGCTGTGCTTACACCATGTCCAGTTTTTTTTTTTCCTTTTTTAAAACATGGTTTCTTAGGGATTGAACTCAGGTCTTCATGCTATAATGACAAGCACTTTATTACTTTATTGATTGAAACATCTCCCCACCCCTGGCATTAATAACAACTGACCATTACCTTTCTTTTTTGGGGGGGGGGTTGTTCAAGAAAGGGTTTCTCTATATAATAGCCCTGTCTGTCCTAGAACTCACTTTGTAGACCAGGCTGGCCTCGAACTCACAGAGATCCACCTGCCTCTGCCTCCCAAGGGCTGGGATTAAAGGCATGCGCCACCACCACCTACACTGGCTTGGACAAGCGTTGCTGAGACATGAACAGACTATGCGTTAGTTTGGTGAAGAGAAAGACCCTGGACCTTGCTACTTCTGAGATGTATGGCCTTGGCAAGTTATTTAATCTTCCTGTACTATGCTTTCCTCCTTGGTAAAATGGGGGGAAATTGTTCATAGGGCTGCTGTGAGAATGGAATGAATCACAGTTAGAAAGGGAGCATCACATCCTGATGCTGTGCAGTTATCTGTACATGTACTGTGTATGAGGGCTTCGGTGATATTAAATATATAGCGAGGATGTCTCTGGTACTGGTCACTGTGGGCATGTGTTGACACACAGGAAGGGAAATTCAGGACCTCAGAGAGAGAGCATGAGGCAAGTCACACCACAAGGTAAAGGCAGTCACTCTCAGGGTAGGGAAAGATCAGGGTTGGTTGAACAGAACTGCAGAATGCTTCTTAGAAAAGGAGGGATACTGTGTTGGACCCAAGAGATGGGCAGGGTTGGCAGGAGTGGTCAGTTGTGTTGGGAAGGAGATGAGTTCTATATACAAGGGCCACTGGATGAAGGAACACATAGGACGTTTGTAAGGGGCAGACAGACTTGATGATGTAACGGGGTTCACCTTCTGAAGAATCTTGGATGTTTAGGATTGAGTTGGGATACGACATAACAATAGGACCAAGCAGAACTCTGCCAGGAAAGCTGAGGTATTAAGATTGCATCTGGGGACAGAGGACAGGCAGTTTTGTACTTGGCATCTTGGGACTTAGAAAGGCTGGACCAAGAGGGCCAGGAATACAGCTGCTAAAATGGAGATAGGAGAGACTGTGTGTGAAGTGGGATGGTAGTCAGTGTTAGAAAACGGAAGGATGACTCACATGTTTAAAAAGCTGGACGTGATAGCACATGTCTGTAACTTGAATTCTTGGGGTAAAGGCAGGCGTATGGCCATGTATTTGAGGATCACCTGTTCTACATAGAAGGTTCTAGGCTAGCATGTCTACATACCAAGATCCTGCCTAAAAAATGTATTGGAAAGAATTGACAGGAGTTTATGAACATCAAATCATACTGAAAAATAACCACATTTCCAGGATCGTGAGTCCACGGCAGGCAAACAGCGACAGAGCATGCGTGCTATAAACATGCCACGGCTTCCTTCAGACAGGAGGACACATGTTTGTGTGGAAACAGCAAGTTCACCTAAATGTAATCTGAAACCAGAGTCTCCTTGGAGACACAGAAACATAATAAATCCTAACAGCCCTATCTGGCAGCACACAGGTACCAAAGCAGCCTGGATAAATAGTGTTTTTTAAAAGATTGAGTGTAAACAAAGAGTGTAAAAGCACTTCAAGGAGACAGACCTGAGGAGAAGTGGAGAAGCCAGCTCATTAAGAAAAAAAAGAATGGGTGTTGGAAAGCAGAAAATTCCGCTCAGATAAAGGGCTCTCACTATGGAGAACAGTGTCTAGACTATATACCAAGATTAGCATATTTTTAAAAAAAGGAAGCTCGGGAGGTTCTACAGGTCTCACACTCTGCTCTTCCTGATGTCTTTCCCACTTATTCCAGTCAACACCTTGTTTCAGTTGATCTTAACAAATATTACTGGGAACCAGCTATGGTGTCACATGCCTGTAATCCCAGCACTTGGGAGGCCGAGACGGGAAGACTGCCATGCTTTCCGGGTCATGAGTGATGCAGTGAGTTTCAGAGGCATGACAGGAAGCCCGTCTCAAATTTTATCCAGGGCTGAGGACTCAGCTCAGAGGCAGAATGCTCAAGATCCTAGGTTCGATCCCCAGCATTTGCAAAATGGTTCATGAATACCTGGGCCAGGTGGGACTCTTAAAACAGCCAATAGGAAGAGACAATGGCTAACGCAGTGCACACAGTGGGCCAGCAGGGGGCAGCAGCTACATTTCCAGTTCATAATAGATCTGGCGAGGCAAATGTTTTTAAGACCCTTCACTATTTCTAAATATCCCTTTCAGCAGAGGAGAGTCTCACCAAATCGCATAGAGCCTAAGAAGCCAGTGTGGCTCTCAGACCAGGTAGCGACAGTGAGGTGTGTTTAATCTAGGCGTTAGGAGTCAAGCTTTCTGGGCAAAGCTGAGCAGTGAGTTATTTTCCTTGCTTTGTGGCATCAGTGAGTGGGTCTCCCTGCCTGACCCTGACCTTTGCAGCACTGTTAGGGTACCCAGGTGTGCTCCCCTCGCTGCCCTTGGACAGCCTGTGGCTATGGATGCAGCCCAATGCAAAGTTGTAAGTTTATTTCAAAGTAGAACAAAATGGCAAGAAAATCTCTGTTTTAAATTTGAATTGTGCTGTGTTTGTAACAGCGCTGAAACCCCTCCCATGGGAAGTCCCGGCTTCTAAGATTTTCTCTCAGACTCTCAGGGTGGGATAGAACATTAGAAGATACCATCTGGGCTGAACATACCTCATTTTTATAGATAACATCAATAATTAAAAATTAAACAGTACTTTCTTTGTGCAGACCCAAAGGTTTTATATCTTTTCTGAAAAAAATTTGTATTATATATACATATATATATTCTCATATGTATATTGAGAAGATGAAGGAAGGTGAAGGTACTGTTCCCATTTCTTTGGCTAGGCACCTGAGCCAAAGTGGCTAAGTAACTTTTCCAAAGCGTTACAGTTCAGGGGCAGAGCTCCGATGCAAATATCCTCTGGCTTCCGAGTTTGTGTTACCCTTTATACCTATGTGAATGCACAAGAGGCATGGTTGCTGCTTGCGGGCAATGTGGCTCAGAGTGGGTTGAGCACCCAACAGCAAAGCTGGGACCGCCACCCACATAAGCTGACTTCTCGTCTCCCCGCACCTACTTAGTCAGCCATCTTTTGCAACAAAGCGCTAACAGCTACTGTCACAAACCCAGTTAGCACTCTTTATAAAACAGACCTTGGTTGGTTATCTAGAATGTATGATCCAGGCACACTAACTGAATGCCAAGGGTAAGGCTTCCTAGCCAAGGATGGAGACCTGTTCTGCTCAGAATACTGTGGGTATAATTCCTGAGAGATGGGATTGAATTTAGGATGTGTTTGTGTAGAACTTACTTTCCTATTGTGCAATTCCATTTGCTTAAATTCTGATGGCAAAGTTTAGCCTACAAGGAGGTCTGGAGTTTTTGTTAGAAAGGCCTACAGGACAGAGGCTGTGAAGGCAATCTCACAGCATATGAGGTGGCTTTGAAGAGGGTTCAGCCAGTCTTTGGCACTTTTATGCCATGTTCAGCTCCCTCAAACTACCTTGACCTATGAATGGGACAGCCAATCTCCTCTCTCAGAAGAATTCTAACTTGGTTTTGAGTTTGGTTCCATTTGAGTCGATTCATCCTGGAAAATGCTATAGCCCTGACTCCCAGGCCCACTGGGAGGGGACCAGTGTAGGTCTGTCCGGAGACTTAAGGGCACCAGCTCAGCCATTTTTAGCCCCATTCAAGTATTTGTGCACATTTAGCCAAAATACCATGTGCACGGATAATGCTTTGACTCAGTGCTTTGAATCTGTTTCAGCATTGAATATCTGGCAGGCGAACAGGCAGGTTCACTGTCCCTACGGTGAAGCGGCAGCAGGCCTGGGGCGAGTCGGGTCACTTTGCGTGGGAACTTGTCAGCTTTCAATCAAATCCTTATTCAGTTTGGAAAATTTAATTTTCATTACAGTTTTGCTTCAGCCAACCAAGATTCCATGACCAAAAAAAAAAAAAGTTTTTGTTCTAGTTTGGGGAAAAAAAATTAAAAAAAAAATCAAACCTACCTCTGCTCAGCATGCCTTCTAGTTCAGAGGTTTCTGTGCTAATCAAAAGAGCGGTGGTGCACTGTTAGTGCCGCGCAGTGGTTAAAGAGCAGACTCAAAAAGGCCCCAGCTCCCAAGGGTTTAAATTTAGATCCATAGAGAGATGCTTGTGTAAAAAACTGGAAAGAACATTCACGTTGTTCTATTTGGAGATTTTTGCCTGGAAATATAAATTTTCACTTAAAAGGGATGTTTTATGGGGTGCAGAGGTGGAGGCAGCAGCTACAGAACACGGCCTTTATGCCTGCGAACCGAGGGTTTCTGTGCTCAAGTCAGACCGGCGGGCTCTTTACCACCCCAGGTCCTCATCGGAGCTCACTGGTCTCCACAGCTGCTAATTGAAATACCCCAAAGGATTGTAACGACCCCGTGTGCAGAAGCATGGGGAACGGCAGATCATTCGAAAACTGTAAAGGCTCTTATCAAACTTTTTCTAATAATAGCACTGTATTTAAAAAAAACGATTAAATATAGCAGAAGGTGTTAGCATAACACACAGGGAGGGAAGCCTCCGTTGTCTGTGCCACCAGTCTTTCTAAGTCATTATCTCCCAAGAGGCAAACGATAAGGAAGGAGGGGTTTGTTTGTTATTTTGGCGAAGTGAGACCTATATGAAACATGATCAGTTTTGTTACCAATGGCCATCTTCAAAACATTTTGGCAAGGTCAGAAGTAAGTCACGTCAGGCGTTCACAATTCATGCCAGTGCAGCCAAGCTTGGCTGCCTGAGGGGCCCATCAGATGGGTCATCACTCAACTGGTACTGGTTGGTTACTGGCGTTCACAAATATCTCCATGGTAATTAAAAAAGGAGCTGATAAACTGATTTTTATTCTAAATGTTCAAGGTTAGGAGATAGAGATCTGGGATGGAGACTGTCCAACAGGCACACAGGACAGTTAGAATCGCAAGAGGAGTGAACTGGGGTGTGCCGCTCCATAGTAGGGTGGTTCGGATAATGGTGAAAAAGCTGGAAGAGGGTTCTGAATGCTTGCTTTATGCTAAGTGTCCAGAGAGACAGATAACTGAATTCCCCTAGTTGATTGCTGCACCATGGGTACATGTGTTGCAGTGTCACACCGTCCCTCGTGATACACAGTTGTTATATGTCAATTAAAAATGTAAAAATTTTAGCAACCAATTTAAAAACTTTTAAAAAATCACAAGAATATATCTATGGTTCAGGTTTGGTTAGTGGACTTTGTGTATGTGTGTGGCCTTAGGCATAAAGCAATACCTGGAGTCTAAGAGAATAATCAGTCTGGGTGGCCTTCCTCTGTGTTTATGTGGGATACAGGCTGCTTATATACATCTGTCTAGTTGCTGAGCAATGCATGTACTGCAAACACCACAGGAACAGTCCAACAGCAAGGCTGGCATCTGAAATCCCACCCATCAGAGGACAGTCCCTTATACCGCTCTTAACTTCACAGGGCATACCCAGAGCAAACCAGCAGCAGCATGCACACCGGCCGTTACCTAGTTCTGCCATGGATACGGTTGGGGAAGTCTCTCCGTTGGTAAAGGAGCAGTAGGGGAAGAAGCCAGATGCTGGTGTGTAGTCACATATGGGTTCTGGTTTGATCCCATTGATGTCCAGTCCCGACTGGTCCGGGGAGGGCTGGATATCCAGGTAGAAGCTGCTGACGGCAGAGTCGGCCTTGCTGCCCTCCGGGGTGTGCCCGTCCATGTAGGTGCTGAGGTCATCATGCAGTTCCGTCAGCCCATTGGCCGAGATGTTGTAGGTGGGTGTCAGAGGCTCAGCTTCCCCAGGCTGCTGCTGGTGGTCTCGCTGTTGCTGCTGCATCCGGTGCTTTTGCACCTCGGCATATAAGCTGTCTCTCTGCTTCTTGGACATCCGGCCAAACTTGACAGCTGGAAGACAAAGCAAAGTGCTCCTTGAACCAGTTAGTGTTATCCTTTCCCAAGCTTTGAGCTTTCCAGAAGATCTCAGAGCAGGTTAGCACAAAAGCAGGCCACCCACAAGCAAGAACAGGCTTCTTCATGTGCCCCCAACATACATCCCAGGCAACCTTCCTTTTATTTCCCTGCAGTCTTACACCCTTAGACTCACTGAGGATATAATGTTTTGTTTTGTTTCTCCCTCCCTCCCTCTTTTTGACACAGGGTCTCACTCTGTAGCCCAGATTGCCCTTGAACTGCTGATCATCCTGCCTCAGCCTGCCGAGTGTTGGGATTCCAGGCATACAAGCCTGGCTCTGAGGAA
The DNA here is from genome assembly GCF_037038515.1 of Microtus pennsylvanicus. Taxonomy (NCBI): domain Eukaryota; kingdom Metazoa; phylum Chordata; class Mammalia; order Rodentia; family Cricetidae; genus Microtus; species Microtus pennsylvanicus. Next base: position 51,176,808 of record NC_134581.1, read on the forward strand.
TAGTAGTTTCATGGCTTTGTTCATTCTCTATCAAATGGCCTGGCTTAGACCCGCCCCTTACTTTGCAGTCTTTGGACAGAGAGGCAGAGATGCAAAGACTCATCTTTCACTAAATGTTCTCATCTTTACACAAGAATGAAGTTCTTCCTGGTTGAGCAGGTGGATCTGGGACTTTACAGAGAGGCTGCCTATAGTTTCCAGAATGGTACTTCGGAATCTGCCTGACTTACGAGGCCCCCTGGCAGTTGTGGACTTGTCTTTCTTTTCTATTTGGAGACGGGTCATTTCACTGTGTCACTCAGGCTGGCCTTGAACTCTCAGGTGCAAGGGGTCATTCTCTCTGCCTCCTAGGTAGCTAAGGCACACACCTCTGGGTCTGAATTGGATCCATCATTTAGCCTCAGGTAAACAAGAAGTGGGGTGTGGCAAGCCTTGTAAGATCCCCTGGGAAGGGGCTGTGTCTGTCGTACTTCTCAGGATGGGTCCTCACATGGAAAGGTGGCAGGGTTGCGGCAGCTTCCCAGTTCACTCATCTAGATGGTAGGAAACCGCTTTCCTGGTTGGAATTCTCCCACGGAGGTTCCTTTTATCTCCCTGCCTGGGCACTCGACAGAGGTAGCCCCTGCTGGAGGGACTCCGCTTTCCTAATTGATCATCGTTAAACTGATTCCTGACTGGGGGACAAACTCATTTATTCCACCATTGTCAGAGTGACAGGAGAGGCAGAAGGCAGGGGAGATGAAATTGGAAGCTGAGAGCCCACGCCACTGACCAGCGGAGGACTCTTCTCACCGCGGAGGAGGTCCTGCGCTTTATACAGAGGAACAAGCTAGACTAGCAGCCACCTCGGAGCTTCCACAGCTCAGACAGGGCTGGACGCCAAACGGGCATTTCATTTGTGAAGCGCTGAATGTATTTTCTTCCCCACAACAGCCTGTACATACATGTACATACACATGTGAGAAGCCATCCTGAAGGTACTGAATTTGGGGAGGGACAAAGAACATTGTAGAACACCCCATGGGTGTAATTATGCTTTCGCTTTTGTCTTAATACAATGACAGTCGCATCCAGCTGTGGGGAAGGACTAGCACTCAAGCAGCGCATTTATAGCTTCTGGTTTTAACTGCAGGCAGATAAGAGCTGTACCTAGCTGTCAGCTTAATGCTGTTGGAAGACGAACTTGCTGTGGGCTCTGAGTTGCCTGTCTGCTAATGGCAAAAGCTGGACCTCTCTAGGAGGGCAGAGAGACTTGCAGGGTAGGAAGTGAAAGTGAACTGGGGCCTGGGCGGCTCCGCCAGGTCCTAAGAACATCAGATGGAGGCAAGGGCAGGCTGCCACTCCATCCAAGGAGATCTCTGCAGACAGTCAGCTAGTGTGCTCGGAGACGTCCTTAAAGTGGACCTGCTGCATTCCCGGCCCGGTTCCATGCGAAACTGTCTTGTTATCTCGTGCACTTAAGATCAGTTTCAGGGAGGATCTTGAGATGCTCTGTGATTGGACAGGGGCCCATTTCTAGTCCTTATGCCTTCCTTCTCTTAACAAAGAAGGGCATTTATCGCTAAGCCTTACTTTGTACTATGTTCATGTTTAGAAGGTGTAAACGTTTGACTCTGGTAGGTGATCCAGATGACCCAGTTGTTACCCTAAGGACTATCTCCTGCCAAATGTCAGTAGACTTACCAGCATTACGTCTACTTAATTTGTCCTGGCTTGGGTTTCCTGCAGGAGGCATGTTTACGAAAGCCCTCAGAGAACGCAGTTTCTGAAATGTTGGCAATCTGAGGGTTTTCTGACTATAAGACACTTCTCTATCTACCCCCACGAGCCAGTCAGCTGACTCCCGGAGATCACGGATAGAGGAAGTGCTGTGGATGGCAAGGGTGGAGAGGGTTTCCCCTGAAGGAGCAGTGCCTGTGTTTCAGGAGTGCTTGCCCAGCCCCATGCATTTGTCCCACTCCAGTCACGAGAGGCTCACCATCTCGAGACATCCCCACGGCAAGGCATTTCTGCAGTCGACAGTGCTGGCAGCGGTTTCTGCTGGTTCGATCGATCAAACAGTTCTTCTGACGAGGGCAGGAGTAGGTGGCATTGCTCTGCTGACTTCTCCTGAAAAAGCCCTGTGATTCAGTTATAAATACGGAACAGGTTAGTGTCCGTTCCAGCGGTGATACCAAAGGCCATGGACTAAGCACTGAGCACCACTAAATTAATATTTAATGGAGGGATAAGCTCGGGGCAGAATCATCCAGGAGACCATTAATGAAATTAAAGTCACTTCTTTTTCCTTGAGTAAAATTAATCCCCAGAGCCTAATCCTCTATCCCTTACACATGCAAAACTTCCTTTAACTTCCGCCCAGTTGACTGTGTAAGACACATGATCCGGCCGATCAAACAAAGCAGCGTTCTTGCTGAAATGACACCAAAGGATTTGTCTTTAACCTGTATCTCTAAAATGCCTTTATTTTGAGCATGTGTGGAGGTGTACACACGTGTGTGCGCATGCACAGGTCAGGGGAGGGCATCGGGTGTTCTGCTCTCACTCTACCTTATTCGTTGAAGCAGGGTCCCACTGTACCCGGAAATAGACTGCCATGTCACAAGCCCCGGAGATCCTCCCTTCTCTGTCCCCACAGTGCTGGAGTGACAGGTGCCCATGGCTGTGCCTGGCTTTTTGTGTGAGTGTTAGGATTCAAGCTTAGGCTCTGATGCTTATGCAGCGCATGCTCTAACCCATGAGGTCATCTATCTTCCCAGCCCCCGGAAGGCTTTTTGGTAAAATAAACATTTCTGCAGGCCACCCAGCGCTAAGGAGAACATGGTTGTACTCGGCTCACTGCAGTCTGGGTGTGCCAGGGTGCACTGCGGAGTTGGTGCTTTCTCTCTGCCACGCAGGTCTCTGGCCGTTTAGGCATCTCTCACTCCCTAAGTCTGAGCTGTTGGCACAAACAGTTCGATGACACTTGGACTGATTAAAAATCAGTTGCACCGGGAATTCCCCACCCTCATGGTTGAGAATCAGCAGCGTTTAGAATCATGGCCTTTAGGGTTTGACGGGTCCGGCAATCATTTGTCTTGAGGGCTGTGTTGGAAATGATGGGTGCGCAAAGACACGGGGGAGCTACTGACCTCAAGGATGCTGGTTTCGCCTGTGTGTTTATTAACTTTCTGATTTTTCAGTATTGGGATTGAAATGCGCAAGCTTATTGGTAGTGTCTTTTAGCAGCGACCACAGGCTTACCACAGGTGCAGCATCTCCACTGCCACTTACTTGAAAATGTGTTCTAATCTGCCATAGATTTCTTATGCAACACGGGTGCTACTTAGAAGCATATTTCTTAACTTCCAAATACATGACAGAGGCACTAGGGATGTATGTATATGCGCATATATGTATATATACACACATACACATATATAGATATACATACATAATACATACACATATATATTTTTTTCTTTCAATGGCACTGTAAGCTGGGCCAAAAAAGAAAAATAGCCAAGAGAAAATTGTTTATGTGAAGCAGAGCCACAAAGAGAAAGAATGGCCATCTTCAGAGTTTTCCTTAATGATAAAGACAGATGATTCTGGGCTGGAGAGATGGCTCAGAGATAAGAGCACTTGTTGCTCTTCCAGAGGACCTGAGTTCAATTCCCGACAACCACTTGGTGGCTCACAACCTTCTATAATGAGACCTGGTACCTTCTTCAGGCCTGCAGGGATACATGTAGGCAGAATATTGTATACATAATAAAACTTACAAAACAGACTTATGACTCCAACCAAGGGAACATTGGAGGGGCAGACAGCAAAGAAAGAATGGACCAGGTAATGTCAGAATATTGATGATATACTTCAGTCAGCAGATTTTTCCAGGGGCCAATTTGGATACTGTATTAGAATTGTTTAGGACAGAAACAATGTGTTTGTCCTGTAAGTTGGGAATCTTTTAAGGGATAAACATTAAAGGAATACTAGAGAAATGGTACAAAGATTCATCCAGAGGGATGCTCTCGCGAGCACCAGATGCCCAACATGACTGACGGGTTCTAGTACACACTCACTCAATGGAGTTGGGTGACCACTGAAAGTTGTGTTTTAGAAAAAGTGTTAATATAAAAAGGCGATAAAACTGGTGAAAAAAACTAAGCCCAGAGCAATAAGAGAGCATCACGTATTTGACGTAATAGAAATGAAGGAAAATTATGCCCCCAGATGACAACAATTGCTGCCTTTGCCTAGTGGGCCCGTGAGTGACTCTGATTTTCTTTCTTTCTCTTTGCTTTCTGATGACTTCTCTACAAGCGGACAGGGATGCAGGGCCCTCGGATCCACTGCCGCTGCCTCTTCTGCCGCCTGGGTGATGACTGGGGTCTAAGTGGACCAACTCGTGTGTCAGATGTGTGTGCGCTCAGCTCTTTCTGTCTACCTTGAGGCAAGGTCAGTGCCTTTTGGAAAGCAGTCCCTTGTCACAATATTTAAATCCTCATGTGTGTGTGTCCTTGGTAAAAAAGGAGTGAGAAAAAGTTCTTAGAATTTCCTGGAAAAGCCAAGAAAATATATTTTAAAACATACCAAGAGGTCACCTGCATGGGTGTTCATTTCAGTCTCTGAGCTGAGAATCAGCCACTGTCCACACCCCCCTCTGTTTCTTTTACAGGGATTTTTAAAGAGATTTCTAGTTTATTTACTTGTGTGAAAAGTAAAGGTACTAACGCCTCTCAGGATGGGGTGACTCACTCAAAATCCCACCTCCAGCATGACAGGAAGTCAGGTCAGGGATTTTCCAGGCTTCTTTTGGGAACACCCTCGTCCCTTTTGTTTTCCCCCGCTTCCACAATTTACCAACAGACCCTCCTCCCCGATTCTCTTAGTTGCTGAGCCATCTCTCCAGCCCCCAGTTCTCATAGGGGCCCCCATTTTAATAGAGCCCCCCCATTCTCATAGAGGCTCATCATTACATGAGTGTCCAAAGCCAAGGCATGCACCAATAAAGTAACAGGGACCGATCGACTCTGAAGTTAATATTTTCCTTTAGCTTTGTTCCTTCAGCTGGCCCAGGTAGCCACTGCCCAGGCATCTTATCAAATCACGATCTACAGCTGTAGCTGAGGTGGGTGGGGTAGGTGTCCCATGAGAAATCCGCCTCTGAAATCCATCCTCTCCCTCCCTCCCTTTCTGCCCAGAAGCAGCAGGTCTCCTTTGGTTCTTCTTACTGCTCAGCCACGCTGCAGTCACTTGGGCTCATTCATGGGGTGAACAGCAATGAAACTCTGGGCGGGGTCTCAGAGTCTCATTAAGGACATCTGAGGAAACCGGCCACGCATCGCATCGCAAGGACAATTGATGCAGCATTTTATGCATCTCAGGTTGGAGGAGTGACACCAATCCTGAAGCTCACGACTGGCTTCCAAGCTGTCTGCTCTGACATGGCAGGTGGGAAGGGTTGGGGAGAGCAAGGCGGCAGACACACCCCTGCACCTCACATTGACTCTTCAAGTGAGCCCGAAAAGCACATGCCTGCTCAGCAGCTATGAGAGAACAGAGCTGAGGACCAGGAAGAGGCCGTTCTCTGGGAGGAAGACAACAGAGTCCCATCCTCAAGAAGAAATATCCTCTTCCCTAGGGGAAGGGTCCTGGGCAGCTTTCTAGAGAGAGACTGAGGAGGCGGCCCTGATTCGGCCAAACTGAACTCTGCATCTTCAGAAAGACAGTCCTTCCCTTCTCCTGGGGTGCTGCCTATGCGTATTTTGCTCTTCAGGTCCTGTCCACCTTAGATTTTTGTTTCTTGTTTTTTGAGTCTCTCACTGGAACCTAGAACTCATGATTATTAGGCTGGGCTGGTAGCTGCCTGTTTCCACGGGGTTACAAATGCATGCATGCAACCACATCTGGCTTCTAACATGGGATGGAACTCAGGGCCTCATGTTCACATGACAAACGCTTCACTGAGCTAGCTCCTCAGTCCTTGTCTCCTTTTGACAAGCCACTTCAGTATTCCTTGGGCGGGGGATTTCTAAGCAGTTACAATGTTTAGGAAGTTATACTGGTAAAATAAGTAAAGCTTTAGAATACACAGGAGAGAGGAGAGAAGCGAGAAGGAAACAGTAGAAAGTTTAGTACTTTCCTCACTTCTTAACGCGGAAGCCGCATGCTTCTGAGTGAGAAGCAGATCTCTTGGAGACGTCCTTGAGGAGGTGCCTCTGAGATATGAGTTCCTAAGGCTGAGCAGCCTGTGACAAAGCCAGTATGAGTACTGGCTTGGCAAGAAAGAAATGACATCATTGTGCAATTTAACTAGTCCCAAGAACTATGTCAGAGCACAGAGAAGTTCCATTCTCAATGTCATGGGCTTGAGTTAAATCACCATGATATCCCTCAGGTAGGAGATGTTTGGGTTATAGTTGGGTATTCACAAGTAGTGACATGGAGACTCATTAATTATGAAAGCTTGTTTTTAACTAGCTCTATAATTTAAATGAACCCACTTCTATTCATCTGTGTTCTGTTGCATACTGCCCATCCTGCTTCCTCTGCGTCTCCTCTCTCCTCACGTCTTTTGGGCACCTAGACTCACCTCTATCTTCCTCTGTCTCTGCCCAGAAGTCCCGCCTATACCTCCTGCCTATCTATTGGTTGTTCAGCTCTTTATTAAACCAATCACAACAATACATCTTCACACAGCATACAACTATCCCACAACACTGGATTGTGACACACTACCACCACCTAGTGGCTGCATGCTGCCATGCAGCCCTTCAAAATAAAACCAATAGGCCTTCCATGCAGGAAGGAAGTTGAAAGATTATCAGGCACTATAGCCCTCAAGAGGTGGTATGATGGAATCAGCCATGAGGGTTTTGACAGAGCATCATAGATCCTTTACCTTTAGAGAGACAATTCACATAAACTCACGAGTTTGAGCAATATGAAATAGTTATACCCATAAAGTTAGTCCTACCAATATGGCTACCCAAACATGGGCTGAAGGACGATAGCAATAAGACACGCTAACCCGGACAGTAGAGAGCCCAAGCGGCCCCAGCTCTACACAAAGGATTACAGGCAACCAAAGAATGCTGAGAGCCTGAGAAATAGTCTTCCCCAGGGATGAGCACAATTGGTTATCCAAAACCAAATGGAACACATACATAAAAGTAACATGATACAGACTGAGCAGGGGCTTTATTTTAGAAATGTGTGAGTGTGTGTGTGTGTGTGTGTGTGTGTGTGTGAACAGTGAAAAAAGAGGCCATGAATTTGAAAGAATAAGGATATATGGGTGTGGTCTGGAGTGAGGAAAGGGACTGGAAAATGATGTATATTATAATCTCAAAAAAAACCTAAAGAAATTATGTATATGTATGTTCCTGGTGTGGATTGTACACTTGAATGTAATATATTGGAGGCCAGAAGAGGACATTGGATCCCCTAAAACTGGAGTTTACAGGGAGTTCTGAGCCACTCAGCACAGGTGCTGGGAACTGTATCTGATTCTTTGAGAGCAGTAAGTGCTCTAATCTGTTGAGCCGTCTCTCCAGCCCATGTCGCCTTGTATTTAAAGTGCATTTTTGAGTTTTACTGATGATACTTGCTTGCTTATTCTTTGGGTGTATCTATTCCCTGACACTTTTCAGAAAACAATATGGTTATGTATACTGAACTTGACCATTGGGTGGGAGTCTTTCCTATACTTCCTGGGGCCATGGTGTTCAGGAGAAGGCTCATACCCGGATTCAAGAGCTAAATGCTATATGTCAGGAAATTCACTCAATCCAGTTATTAAACCTAACCATCACTAAGAAACAATTATTAGCATGTCTGCTGCGAGCATATTGGAAGGGTGGCAACAGTTGGAGTTTCTGAAGTACTGGTTATTTCTTCCTGACTCTCCAGGTAGGCTGTGCACTGGGTGGCTTGCAATGGCCTCTTGGTGGAGCATTTACAGCATTAAACTGGTGAGCTTGGCTGACTGCTACTACTTCTGGTGGCTGTCTGAACTGAAAAGGTCTTACAGAAAGTGACCTCAGTGTAGACTGAACACGAGAGTGTGTCAGAACTGTGGCCATGGAACTGGGGATAGCACAGAAAAGAGGAAGTAATCGTCCAGACTTTGAAAGTTATTAAATGATTCAGAAGTTGCTCACATCTTCACTGACAAAGATGTGAAGTTCCAAGACGTGTCTGTTTTCTCACTTTCTCAGTCGTACATGGTGATGAAGTTATCAACCCAAATGCACGCTGAAACTCTACACTTTCTTGTTTCCTGTCTTATTCCTCCATCCATACCTGAGGATAGTCTCGGGGTCCTCCCTGCCTATCAGCCCCCAGTTCTTCACCCTCAGGATAACTAGTCATGGCTACCCATCCAGGCATCTCTCTCCCAGACTCAATCCTCTTCTCAAAGCCACACATAGACCAAGCTAAACAACTGTGTTCTAGTTCCCCAATGACCTGTGTCCCTGCCATTGCCTGGACACTTTTTTTTTTCACTTTCTCTGGGACCTTCTCTGAGCCGCCCATCCCAGGCATATTTCTGCTCTGACTTTCTAGTTGTGTTATTTCTGTCTCGACTGCCTTCTTTGTTCAAAATAGCTAACTCAGATACTTGAATGCATGACAGGATGGGAGTGGGGAGGGGGGGCCCAGTAACAGTCATCTTCTGAGCATGCTTCTAGGTACTGTGCAGGGCACTTCCTCAACTGGATGTAAAGTAGCAATTTACATATCAGTTTTATGGACAAGTTTAAATTTCAGAGAGACTGAGCTACATGCAAGACCTCACAGCAAGCAGATGACAGGAGGTGCAGGGTTCGGATTCCTGATTCTGGGTGCATCTTATTCCAAAGGTCACAGGCTTGTTTTTGTGGTGGGTGTGCCAAAGGTGAACCTTGGGTATCAATCTTCAGGAGCGGTGTCTCTCCACTCTTCTTCCCTCCCTCTCTCTGAGGCAGGGGTTTGTCACTGGGCCCCAGGGCTCACCAGTTAGGCTAGGTTAGCCTCAGGGATTCTCCCATCTGCCTCTCCTAGGAGTACAGCTGTGTGTTACTGGGGATCAAACTCGTACAGCAAGCACTTCACTGATGGAGACATCTCCCCAGCCTCAGGTCACAGAAATACTGGGGTAGATTAAAAAAAGTAAGGCTCCTCCCTGCTTCTCAGATCTGCAGTGAAAGGTACTGATGATGATGAAAGCAAGGCGGATACAGGGTCTCAACTGAAGCCTGCATTTCTGTGTAGGCGGGGAAACCAGTCTGCTAGATCTACCTCACAAAAATCTTTGAAATATCAGGGTTATTAATGGTTTGGCCCAAGCATGTGGGCTGGCTGGACACTGAACTGTAGGTCTGGTGGGCAGATACTTAGGAGTCTTGGGGTGGGGGCATCCCCTCCTACTTGGGGGCTGCTTTTCCATGAAGCACAGGCTGCAATACTGATCTGATGTTTGGTCTTTTGACAATTTTCACGTAATGAATTGATTCCTACAGTTCATTAACATACCCACTTCCACTTCTGTGTACACATATGTCTTAATTAGCTGCTCATTGGCTGTTTAATTACAAGAAAACAGCTGACAGCTGCCTTGCGGAATTCTAATGGCAGACGCTTTGGAATGGCTACACATTTGCTTTTTGACAACCAGGATTTATTCATGACTCTTGAGTTATCGTGAGTGCTCCTATGCCTGCCCAAAGCATTGCATTTTGAAATTCAGCTAAGAACTGGAAATTCAGGAGACTTTGCAAGTGGGTACCATGTCTGCTTTTTGCTTTATTTCTGGGGCTGGGAAGAGCCGAGTCCTCTATGTAAAAAGATGCCCTATGTCGCAATTTTGTTTATCCTGGGAGCTTTCTTTCGGGAACGTTCAGAGGGGTGAGGATGCGTGTGGGTGGGAAGTGGAGAAGCAGGATTGTCAGTTTTCCTCGGGGTAAAGAAAGATCACCCACAGATTGAAGTTAGGGAGAGGAAGACACCAAGAACGGTGGATCGAACTCAGCCTGCCTCTGCCTCCCGCGTGCTGCAATTAAAGGCATGCGCCACCACTTCCTGGCTTGAGACTCAGGTTCTTTAGATGAGAACAAGCAGTCTCATCTGTATCACTTAGTTGCCCAGGCAACACTTCCCAGGGTAACTTTCTTCCATAGATGATGGCCCGCCTCCTCATGGAACCGTATGTGCCAATGAGCTCTGACTTGAAGCTGATCTTACTTCACGTGTCCCATGCTAGTACCTGAGCTCCAACATCCTCAGATCCAATCCCAGGAAAGGCACTCAGCATCCCCAGGAGAACCTTTCAGAAATCTGGCACTAGGGCAGGGAGGATTCTACCTACCACGCTGCCTAGAACCCAGAATATTTGTGAGCTGAGGAGGGGCAGTAGCTACTGAGACCCGGTTAGCAGGTCACTTGTTTTTGGGGTGCTGAAGACAGAACTGGAAGTACTCCATCCACCTCATCATCTGTACATGACAGAATGGAAAACTTTGATGGCTGAAGGGCAAATAACACCTTCCTTTCCCAGATCTAACTTTCACTGTAAAAGACTGAGCTCTAATCCAGGATGAGGCATTTAAAAGCATTAGAAATGAAAATATTGAGTATGAAAATATTAATGTTAAAAAACTAGACAGAACCAGCTCAGGGGTCATAGTGACTTTTTACAGTCTAGTAACAACAGCAAATAGAACTCAGGAAGAAGAAGTATTTGGGCCTAAAGGGAACATTCATCAAGTTTCTTTCCAGCCAGGCACACACTAAGGTCCACATACTTTGACAATTACCTCAGAGGGGAGAAGAGTACCTGTTACGCACTCTAATTTCTTTAAAAACCTTCCAATGGACATTTTAGGAGAATGCGTGTATGAGGAGATGATTGTGAATTCCCTGTTGCTGGCTGGGAGAGGAGGATTCACATAGGACACCATCTTAGCTCTACGTCATTGCAGATAAATGAATCAGATTTGGTGAATACATTATGATGTAAATGTATACAAGTTAGGATTTATATGTGTGTATATTATACACTGGCCCCCTCCTCATTACATACCTATTTGCTATGTAATGTGGTTTTCCCTCATATGTCTAATTATACTGCCAGAAAGAAAGTTATTTATGATTGGTCACAGTGGGATCACCTCCACCTGGTTAACATCTGATAATGGATGACAATGGCAGAAGTCCCTTGACTTCACTGTAACTAGAGTACATTGCACTGTAACATTGCCACAGTCAGAAATTACAATGTAGAACAGTTACTGTATCCCTCCAAAGTGTACTACCCAGCGCAGATAAGTCACCTGTCAGCGGTTTAGTGGCCGCCATTGTGGAGCAGAGGATCAGAACCGACGGCGGAAAGCCATTTCAGCATGGAGGTATCACACGAACAGGATTTGGAAGGGATTTTAGACAACCATAGGATCTTAACTGTTTGCCTTACTGGTTGTATTTATCTTCTCCAGAATAAACACTGGCCCTTTAAATGTGTGTGCATGTGTAAATGCCTGGGCACTCTGTCAATTCAGCTTCACTGACTAATTGGTTGTTAGAGAGCCTTTCAAATCGCTAAGGCATAGCACACAAGTCACCCCTACCCCACCCCTGAATTTCATATTTCCAGATACTGCATATCAGTTCAACACATAGAACCACAGGGCACAGCGGACAGACTCAGAGATAGTTTGAGCTTCTTGGGCAGAATGGAAAGACCTAGGTGGTCTAGACACCTGGGTGATATGCCATAAATGAAAGTCAGATCTATGGAGGACCAGGACAGAGCAAACACTGTAGGGCTTGGGGGTGCTGTAGGAATGAGAGATACGGTAGGGATGGGAGTGGCCCTGGTGCCTCTACCAAGGTCATAGCTTTGGGGACACAGAGACTGAAGTTGGCAGTGGTCACAGGCTGTTTGCATAGCTAGGTTAGCATTTCATCTTTCTTGTGTGTGTGTGTGACATGCAGAGGCCAGAGGAGGACTTTATTGCCTGAAACAGAGACCCCACACTGAACTTGAGGCTCACTGTCTCAGGGAGAGTGGCTGGTCAATGAGCTCTCAGGATCTGCCTGCTTCTGCCCCACCAATACTAGGGTTGCAGTACACAGCCACATGCATCATTTTGGTTTTTTTTTTTTTTAACATGGATGCTAGGTAATCATACTTGCAAAGCAAGTGGTGCTACCCACTAAGCCTTTTCTCCAGCCCCAAGTATTTTATTTTTACAAGAATTTACTTCAGAGAGGCCAGAAATTTTTTTTTTAATAAACCCATGAGGCCTTTACCACACAGATGAATAATTCAAAATTCCCCTCCAGTAACGTTCCCCACTTCTCAAAGGTGGGTGACTTTTTAAAGGACAAAGGGATTTGGTGAGGTGCAAGAGTCCCAAACTTTGGACCAGGGAGGTGGCACGGCGGGTAGAGGGACTTGCCACCAATCGTGATGACCTGAGTTCCCAGGACCCACATGGTTGACAGAGCAGACTGCTGCAAGTCGTCCTCTGACCCCCTCACGCATGCCATGACACCTGCACGCCACTTCCCAAATAAGACCATGTAATAATTCTAAAAAAAAAAATCCATCTTCACTAACCTGCGGTCTATATATGTAAATCAGCAAATAATATTATGATTAACAACGAGAGGAAGAAATTTAAAAATTATGAGGCTAGTCTCCCCCAAATCCCACAGCCATTATGTATGGCTGCAGGTGATTTTCTACCTTATGACACAATGCAGTCTTGTTTGCACTAAATGAATACAAACCAAAGAAAGAAAAACAGATTTTTTTTTTAACCCTTCAATCTTAAAAAGCCCAAGGGCTAATTGGGTGTGGCTGTAGCTGTCTCCTAGGCCATTTGCATCAGATAACATTCCTCCTGCTCATTTGAGCTGCTTTAACCCTGTCTCCAAACTCTTCCCATACACAAAGAAGACTTGCAATCTCAATCAGTGGAGATTTGAATACATTTGGGGGCGTGGTCCTGGGGTGACTAAGCACCCCCACCTTCCATTCTTATAGTAAGCCTGTTCTGTGTCCCTGGCCCCATGGTCACCTCATACAAATGGTCACTGTAGCAATAATATCAGGTTTTTATTTAAAAGCACCTCTTATTCTTGGAATAATCCTAACAGGAAGGCAGGGCAAGTGTCATGGCTACTCCATGGATGAAGCTGAGTTGATCAAAGGTTCAGACGTGTCCCAAACAATGTGGGCAAATAATTTGGCCAGGTGTACTAAGACCTGGATACCAACAGAAAGACTCAGTCACATCCATGTGAAACTTAATGGAAATAATTTCCTCCTAAACCCAGTGACAGGGCAACCAGAGGTCTCTTGTGTCTCCGTGCATAAACCTGCACCAACGAAGGCCAGAACAGGATGTCAGTGCCCTCTTCTGTAGCCCCTGCCTTATTCCCTTGAGACAGGGTCTCACACTGAACCTGGACATCACTGTTGAGCTAGGCTAGCTGGCCAGTCAGCTTCTGGGATCTCTGCCCCAGAAAGCTGGGGAAACAGGTCTGAGTGGCCATTCTTGGATTTCTCCCAGAGGCAGCAAGGATTTGAATTCAGGTCCTCCTTCCTGCACATATAAGGCTATGACCAACGGAGCCATTCCCCCAGCCCCAGAGGGAGCTCATCAGTGCGATGGGCTCTGCTCCCTTGCTCTCTGTCCTGACAGGTTGAAGGAGGTGTAACTGCAGTAATTATAACTGGACGTGGCAGTACTGACCCCACCCTGTCATCATCACTCGGAAGCTCAGGGAGTTGAATTTTTAGGCAGACTGGAAGTAAAAAATAGAAATGGCCAAGATGCCCCGTAACACGAATAGAAACAACAACAACAATTAAAACCGCTTACCTTGCACCCTTCACACGTAATGACACCATAATGGATTCCTGACGATTTGTCTCCACAGATCTTGCATGGAATAATTTCAATTTGAGCTGCAACAGAAGCATGCAACCAGTTAATTACATTTTCTTTTAAACACCTTATAAAAGCGTTCCCCGATCAGCATTTGTATAGCGAAAACTAATAACCTACTAAACATTATCCTGCATTAACTATTCATTGCTGAACTGTGAGGGTCCCCCTAGAGCCCTGGACTAAATTATGGCTGCTCGTTATATAATAGCTTTCGGGTTATTAAAATGGGTCATTTGAGAAGGTGTTTAAGAGCCCACAAGAAGACTGGAATCAGCATTTCAAAGGCTTCCAGAACCGGAGAGTTCGCAGTTTAGGTCTCAGAGCAAAGCAGATACTAAACTGTGTCCCCTCCCGCCCCATCTCATTTTCCATCATTATTTTTAAAAGGTCATAAATCTGTCTTGGCTGAGCATGTGGCTCTTGACTTGTAGAGAAAAATACATCCCCAAAAAGTCAGGTCTACTTAGGAAAATGATTCAATTCAAAATATTAATAAGTTACGTATGATAGGAAGGGCTCTCCATTCATCCTTTAAGAGAATTAATGTAGTTGCCATGTGTTCCAAATTAGTTCATCTTTGTACAGCCCAACCTTTCAGCCATAAAGTTAATATCCTGCCTGAATTTAATAATGATGAATTTTGCCAAACAGGAGAAGTTGCTTCTGAATATTTTTATGATGGAAATTGATTTTTTTTGGCGCAGCATGCATGTATTCTTATGCAATTGATTATTTAAAGCTGCTTGCCTCTGAGAAGCCAAATGATTAAGAAATGACACCAAAGTTCTAAGTCCTGGTTAGGCATCTATTCATCTCGAAATAAACACACTGTATTTCCAGTCGAGTCAGAAAAAGCAAAATTGAGAACCGAAATATATAGAATAGAATACATGGGGAAAAAATTCCGTATTTAACTCATCTCTTAAATAGGATTTGTATGTGGAATCATGGAGACAAAGGCTGATCAGCAATGATGATGACCTAGAATGTTCCATTATGAAACCTTTACACCCCACAGTTTTCACCGCTGGATATCACCACAGCAGTCTCTGCCAAGTCATACATGCAGGCAGAATAGCAAGTGACCTAGTCAATTTCATTTCTGCAGGTATTTGGCTCGGTAGCTTTGTGCCTTCCACAGAGCAATGGTCCCATCCAGTAACTCTGCTGCATGATGTATGCAACACACACACACACACACACACACACACGCACACACACACACACACACACACACACGCACGCACGCACGCGCGCGCACACACACACACACACACACACGCACACACGGCCTACTTTCTTCTACTGAAATGTCATATCCAGGGATATTTTCTGTAACCACTGACTTTGCAATCAGATGGAATGCCATATCCAAATCCATGAGGTTCCTGGATTAAAACCCATCGTAAGCTGTGCCGTCTGCCACCCCCTTCCAAGAAGATGAACACACGTGTGCTGGCGGCTTCAGCTATTCTAGAAGGAGGGCCCTTTCCCTATGTATTTTTTTCAGCCCCGCACCCCAGGCTTGTTCATCCAAGATTTACAGCTGTGCCTACAGAGGCCAGAAGAGGGCATCAGGCTCCGTAGAGGGGGAGTTGTCACAGGCGCTAGGAACCCACCACCTCAGGCACTTTTGAAAGAGCAGCAAGCACTCCTAACCACCGAGGCATCTCTCCTGACCACATTTAGCGACTGGTCAAAATCATCTGGAGGCCTACTGCCTCATAATGGTGCTTCTGCAACTTAGGATGTTTAGAGCTGTACTAATAAAAACCCATTTCCAACCTTGCCTTGTTTGACATTCTCAAGAGAGATAGCAGAAGGCCCCGTATGGAGTGTTCCTTTCAAAATCCTCACTGAAGTCAAGGGGAAGGCAGAGTTATGCTCAGTGCTTTTCAGAGAGAAAGGCATGGAAAAGGTGCTGTCCGCCCGCAATTCCAAGATGGGGTTTCCCACACGCATGAGCTAGTCTACAAGGAGAACTGGCTGCTTCTACCCTGACCTGGGAGGAAGAGAATAATTACGTGACACTACTCAGGTCACCCACCCATTAAACAGAATTTATCTGTGAAATAAAGACACCCAACCAGGAGCCACCTTCTGCCCCTGCTCCACTTCAAACTATCACTGAAATGACATGAGCAGACCTTGTTACCCCCACCCGCTACCCCAGGGTCAATCAGCACCAGAACCGCTTGAGGCAAAGCAAGCACCCTCACTCATTTTTCAGTCTGGGCCTTTGGAGAATGGTCTTCAGGACACAGGGGTTCAGCGGGTGGACCATCTACCCAGATCTCCAGCACCCACCTACACGCTTGGGGGGCATGGCAGCCAGGCTGTAATGCCAGTGCTTAGGAGGCAGAGACAGAGTCCCCAGAGCAAGCCAGCCATCAAGACCAGCTGAAATAGTACTGGGTTCCATGAAAGGCCATGCCTCCATATAGAAATAAGGTGGGTTAAGAAAGACACATGCCACGGACTTCTGACCTTTGCGTACACATGCACACATGTGCACTCACGCAGAAGCAAAACAAGAAAACCATCTTCAGCTGGCTGTTGGCTCTGTATGAGAATCTGAGGGCCCTGGGCAGGCTCTCTAGGGAAACTATGTAACCCTACCTGATCAAGTAGGGACATGACAGCTGCTGCTGTGCTTTGGGGTGGACCAGGATTAAAACTAAAAGGGGGACTTCCGAGAGTACCCAGAATGCTTATAACAAGCTACAGCAATGCGTTAATTTACATACAGGGAGGTCTGGGGGTATGCTCATGATAAGAGTGCCTAGAAGTATCATTGCTGCCTTAACACCATCACCTAGGAACGGCTCGTGGTCTGGCTGGGGACAGGCAGCAACTAATGGCAGCACAGACTTAGGCGCTGGTATTGCTGCGTCAGGCTTTGGCACCCTTGGTCTCAGTCTTGCATAAGTTCAGGTCTTTCAGCTCTCAAGGCAATCCAAACCCAAGTTGATTGCACAAGTTTACACAGAGGCCACAAAGCTAAGAATGAATGGGCTCACGTAGACTCACTTTTCTTTCCAAGATGGGGCTGTTCCGCTAGACCTTTGTTCCATCATGATGTGCTTAGCCCCAGTGGGCAATGTGGGCTACAGAACCAGAATTAGAACAAGCTTCTCCAGGAACTTCACAGGTGGGGACTGGATGGGTCTCTGCAGAGCAAGGTTCAGCTGTTTTGTTTGGTCAGATTAAACTGCTCAGCTAGTGTCCCCCTGCATGGCTGTCTTATCTCAGAAGATAATTTCAGCCCCGAGTGCTCTTTGGGAGTGATGAAAATACACCCGCTCCTACCGCACGGCCTCTGAATGTCATCCGATCACATGTGTTGACATTCCCACAGCAAACATTTGCAACTGGGAACAAGGCACTTACCCATGTCCCCATTCAATCGCCCCAGCATGTGGAAGCCCCAGCCCGGTTTACTCTCAATTGACAGGCTCAAAGGAATCAAGGAGAAGAAAATCATAGCCGGTGCCACCCAGCTATTTCAAAAGGATGGCGGCTGACTCTCACCAACTTAAATTTTTACGTCAACAGGAAGGATAAGAATCCCTTCAGCTTTTTCATGGAAGCACTGTCTTCTCCAAATGGTACTCTTCCCACACAAAGGATGTGTCTTAGCTCCTTCATCTACTCCACACGTGAACAGCATCTCAAAGCATGGTCGCTGTCACACACCACCACGGTTGACAATCACAAGTCCACAGACTGACCTGGAGCACATATGCATTTCCCCCAGCCAGCGACATCAAGCAGTAGGCCACTGGGAGGCAGTCGTGACTGTGTGGTTGCAGATGAGCCTCCCAATGAACAATCTTGCTATGAAAACGTCTCACTGAAATGCACTTTCCCCCCAGCCCTATTGCCTGAATAATTTGCTCTTGTGCCCTCTGAGTAATTCAGGCAGGCTCTCCACACTTGCAGAGGCAGATTCCTAGAGCTGACAAGTGACAGTAGGAAGCCAACTGATCACATGATCCTTGAGCTGGGTGGGTCAGTTAGCACTGTGGTGGTCACTTAGCATGAAATATATATATATATATAAATATATATATAATGCACACACATGTATATATAACAACACATATAATACATATGCATGTATAATATACACATGCATGTATATATGTATTTTATATATACATAAATGTATATATATATATACACATAGTTTGCTTTTAATTTTCAATTTACAGGAGAAGTAGCCATCATCAGTTGCTCCTATGGGTGAAAAGACTGCTTAACAGCAAACATGACTCTGGAGCCTGCAAGGTGGCTCAGAGATCAGGTCCTTTGACACCAAATATGATGACTTCAGTTCAGCCCCTAGGAGCCACATGGTAAAAAGAGAGAACTGACTCCTGCAAGTTGTCCTCTGACCATCATCTGTGTGTCATGCATCTGGGTGTCATGCAACATTTGTGCCTAGACGCACAAAGTAATACAATATCTCATCATACCGCCCCACCAAGATAAACTGTCTGAACTTGGTACACAATCAATGGAAGACCAGGTGACACCTTCTCAGTGATCTGGCTAAGCTCACCTGCTATAGGAACCATGTCAGCAGCACTTCCTGAGAATTTTCTGCCTAGCCCACAGCTGAAAATATGATTCACAATTTGGGCTACCGTCTCCATTTTGCAGAATTCCAGGTAGAATGTTTGGCCTTCCAGTGACTGACTTCGGATTTACCAATTCTTAAGCCTAGGCAAATTAGTTAACCCCTCCGGTCTCAGCTTCCTAGCTGAAGATTCACTGGTATAGCGTATGAACGGCAGCCTCTCTGAGCTGTGTCCACGTGGTCGTTTACACATGCGTCCTCTTCAGGCACACACTGCTTGGCTCTCAGACTTCACGTTTGATAACTACTGGCTGTTATTATTGTCGATAAGAGTCCTGCCGTATAGTGGAATGAAATTCTTTCCTCTGGCGTCTAAGCTCCTTGCGAAGTGGGGATAGAGAAAAGCTGCTTATTTTCCGAGGATGGGGAGGGGCAGTTGGTGCTGCCTGCCACAGCAGCACCCCCACACCGGCACTTAGCTGCAGCAGCAGTGTGTAGCTCCAACAGTCGTGGGATGTTGGTGGTTTTTCTATTGGTCCTCTGAACAAAGAGATGAGCGCCACATACTGACCCGGCTCATGCCAATCATTTCTCACCGTAGTTTATTTGCTCACCACACTTTGTGTTTGTGTGGACACACGCACACAGGTACGCATGTGCAGGTGGAGGCTACGGGGTCATGTTGGGTGTCTTCCTCCGTGGCTCTCTACCTCATTTTTTTGAGATCAGGGTTTTTGCTGAACCTGGAACTTAACAATATGGCTAGACCTTAAGCCCAGGCATCTCCAGTCTCCATCTTGCTGTCATACTTGTTTTTTTTTTTTTTTTACCTGGTGCTGGTGACGGAACTCAGGGTCTCATGCATGTGAGGGCTGGGTCATCCATCCCCTTAGCTCCCATACTGTCTGGAATTGGACTATGTGTTTGGGGTGACTTTTGGCTTGCCGGGAAAGTGGTTAGGGGGGCCAAACCACGGGGACAGCTATGAGACTGTATCTGTCACACATGTGGATGTCAATCAATTTTGCTGGTGTTGCCTAAGAAAAAAGTTGGCAAAGATCTGCTTGGAAAAGGAACTCTGATTTGCACAAATCTGTAGAGGTGGTTTTTTCTTCCTGGAAGGGCGAGCACGTGGAGGACATTTTCCTTGCTCTGTTACATATTTCTCTAATATTTGGATTTTTTTTTACAACCAGCATGTATTACTTCTCTAAGCAGAAAAACCAATAAAGATTAAAAAGAAAAACCCTAAGGCGTTTGATTTTATTTTCAGTCAAATGGCCGAGCCCTTTGTGGCTTAGTCACTTTATTTTATCCCCAGTTGAAAGCTGCTGGGGTGTTAGAGGCTCCTGCAGCCTCCTCCCACACGGCAGTCCACAGCAGCTGGGCCTGTGTGTCCAGGCTGCCTGGCCCATAGCCTCTGAGTCTTCACCTTGTTGCCTGCAATGCCTTTGGAAACTTCAGCTTTCTGCAGTCTTTGTCCCTCTGGTTTCAGGACCTCCAAAAGTGGTTGTGCAGGTTGCCTTGCCTGGGGAGTACAACTGAGAAAGGAGAGAGGTCCATGGTCCAGTTGGACCTGAGTCCTGCTGAGGAGGCCTCTTCTGATTGGTCTGCTCAGATGAGCTCATTTTTATTGTTCAAATCAGCCCTTTGGGTGGCGCCCTCATCCACAGTGTTCCAACTTAGCAAGAGCTTAGCCTGAGTGTACTACAGGGGAAGGCCAGGAGCCCAGTGGCGACCACTTTATCCCTCCTGCCTTGGGAGGACCGACCTATCCAGGACCTGTGACTTGGAATACAGTGCGGCTCTGTTCCCTGGCCCCTGGCATGTGTCACGGTCCAGCTGCACTCTCAGAAAACTCATAATCAACTTGTTTTGCCATTGTGTCTCCTAAATATATGCTACTCAGAATGCTCGCTTTCCCCCCCAGAAGATAGGCTTTTCTTCCCTTGATTTTGGATTCTTTCGCGACAGTACTGAAATCATTGCCACACAACACCAAAACAATTAGACCCTTAATTAGGAAAGTCCTACCCCTCAATACCCAGTCCATAAGCAGCCCCATCGTCATTTTCCAGCAGCAGGAATAACAACCGAGAGTTACAGAGCTCTGTGCGGCTCTGAAAGTTTTTGACCTCATTAGCTTGTTTTGACTTCCATGTGCACAGCACCCCCGAAGGAGACAACTGTTAGCATTCCCATTCTACAGATGGGGACGAAAGCCTCGGGAGGAGCACATGAAATCTCCTTCATGTTTAAATATCCTGGAGCTTCATATACATGCATACAGGCAGGCAGACAGAGACGGACACACAGATAACACAGGTGGTATCTCTTTTCTGCTCTGGGTTATTAGATACTGTGGATCTGTTACTAGTGGTCTGCAGCTCTCAATGACAAATGACACTAGGGAGAAAGAACTTCAGAACCTGATCCAGCCAAGAAGAGGTGGTGCCAGCCCTGCCAACCTGTCCTCGACACCTGACTCCCTGGGTGGCCCCAGGTAAGTCACTTACACCTATATATACTTCCTCCACCTATAAAAAGGGAATACATCTTACCTCCCAGGCTGTGGTGGTAAATGAATGCCTTCAACCCTCTTTGAAGATGAAAAACCTATATAAACAGGAAGCTTTGGGAAGCTTGGCATATCACTGTTGGCAAGGACTGGGACGCCATGCCCTCACTGCCCACAACAGGCTCACCACAAAGAATCAAAGTACATGGTGCTATAATTTGTACCTGTGAACTAGACACACGTTATGTTTCAAGCCCTTCATTTCTTGAGGGCTGATGGGTTTGGGCACTGCTCGGATAGTTTCCACCTGAAAGAAAAAGGCCCTTCAGATGGAAAAGTCACAGCAAAGTCATTGAGCCACACTATTTAAACAGGGCTAGCCCAGTCATTTGGGAACATCATAGATGCCATGGCGCCCACTTGGTAAACAGAGCGCATGTTCGTGTAATCCTCAGACATCCCGAGGTTCAGCATTAATTTATTTAATTGACTTAAAAGACCCACCCCTCATTGAGTACAAAGAAACAAAAACCTGCATTTTCCTGTGCCCTTGTCCTTGAAGACTTACATTTCACCTGTTATGATGGTGTGTGTGTGTGTGTGTGTGTGTGTGTGTGGTGCTGGGAAGCAAACACAGGTACACATGCCAGGTACGCAGTCTGCGATGGGCCTACAGCCTCAATCCATGAAGCCACTTCTTAAAAATATCACCCTCACTGAGGTTTCCCCTAAGCTTAGCAGCTTTTTAAAAATAATCTTAAAGACATCTCTGTAAAAACTCATTAAATACATAGAGTCATATATCAGACAGATACGCCCAGACACACCTCGAACAACACAGATTGCAAAGTATAGTTAAAACTAAGTACAATCGGTCACCTGAAACTTCGATTATTTTGTGTGTAATTTTGGTGGAGAAGGGGTAAAAACAGCAGATCAGAATGTCCTAGAATGAATTCGGAGAAAGCTGAGCTAGTCGAGTATGCAGGAAGTCTCTGAAGAATAAGGAAGCCAGGCTCAGCTTCTCATGTGGTTTTCTGTGAAGATGCGGGTAGTTCTGACAATGGGGACAGAACATTAAGCCCTTGTAGTGTTTCCATCTCAACCTGATTAAGCTTTCCTGGGAAACTGACTCCCATTCCCTGATGCATCTGTTTCTTTGCTAAAAGCCAAATCCAGATGAGCCTGCTCATCCCCAGATAGGGGCACTCTATCCAATGAGAACGGAATCACATTTGCCATGGAGGAAAGAACAGGAAGGCTTTGATTTTTAGTCTCTCTAGAATTCTTCATCTACATAGTCATACGCAAAGTATCTAAATTTAAAGTAACTCCTTAACCTCTTTTGGTAACTCCCTAGTTACCAACTAAACCCTGAGCAACATGACTTGACCAGCAAGAAGAAAGACGTTATTCTGCTCATGAACCCGGCCAAATGCTGAGTAACCCCCACCCTCAGACGATGCCACTAAGGTCACAAATACAAACCCTTTTTTCTTGTTTCCCCAACTCTTATCCATTTCAACCACAGAACACATCTCTGGCTATGAATCTGTGGTGTTAATTGAAATTAGAGACTAAGGAAAAGTCACTAAATACCCTCTCAAAACTCCCAGCTGAAATGAAGCTTCTTTAAAGATTTTCTAATGAACTAGAAGATTCTAGAATCAAATACATGCATATATACACATATTTTTTCAGTATATAGTTCTTGAAGATTTTCTAGGACTCCAGAATGAGGAACATGTAGAAAACTCCTGCTAAATCTCTTGGTGGGGGTTCAATGTCATGCTATCATTTTATTTCTTGGTTACTCTATGCTCAAGGATGTCCCTCATATACCGCTAGATGCAAAATGTCACCTGTCTAAAGCTGCAGCTAATCTTTTGCTGAGATCAACCTTATTCTAGATACCACGTTCTCCCCTCACCACCAGCAAGAACACTCACACCACATTTAGGTTAAGCCTTCCAGCTGAGGGCGAGGGGTCAGTTGCTTGCCATCGTCATTCAGAACCTGTTTCTTCGCAGCCATAGAGAAGAGTGTCTTTACAGATCTAGAGATCTAGATCTAGAGATCTGATCTAGCTTCTGCCCAGTCAGAACCATCAGGATGACTCTTACTGCATTTTGTGACACAATCTCACCTCGTACAATTGCGGCACAGCTCTCACACCCTCATTCCACCGGTGTAGACAGCAAGCTAGATCCATTTTATAACTGTGGTATTCCCAGCTGGAAGCTTCTTAAATAATGGCTACATATAATACTATGAAAAGAATATGCCAGATGACTCAACTCCAAGGACAAATGGGGGAAAAATTTCACAAATCTGTGGGCATAGAAATGGGTTTTATAATAACTGGGATGCTTGTTTAAGCCTATTTGCCCTATGGCTTCCTGAGTGTGGCCCCTGGAGTCCTTGACACAGGGCACCAGAGTGCACTGAGCACATAATTCTGAACAGTCTGTCTGCTTCAGGGCACTCCTGGAAAGCCAACCATTGATTGCTAATTCTACTTACCCACTTTCCGTGACCTCCTCTCACCAAAACCAGATGGATGAAGTAAGATGTGTGGAACTGGGTCAAAGTCACCAGAATTCAGGTTAAGTCACGCAAGTGTACCCGGCAAAGAAGCCTGCTGTTTCTTTCCACGACCTCGAGTGGTTTCGGAAGAGCAGCGGCTGCGCCTCGTACAGCAGATGATGTCAGGTAGGAAATATGCTCTAACCAAATAAACCGTGGCTTCGTGATGAAAAGTTGGGATAAAAAACCCACCTAACTTTAAGCCTTGAAAATGCATTTACCTTGTGCATCAAGCCACAGGAGACTAGAAAGACACCATTCACCACTTACATGGTCATGGGACACAGAACCACGGAAACTAAACTTTGAAGGCCAATAGATTGTGAATGGGTGAGGATGAAGGAGAGGACTAGCTGAGACCATCTCTGTGTCCCGCCTTCACAATGTCTATAATTCCTTGGGGAATGGAGGTTTGCCCGATAGATAGAGAAGGGTCTGTCTTTTCCCCTTGTTTTTGCTTTTTTGTTTTTGTTGTTGTTAAAATTCATAAGCAAGAGTTTAGGCTTGCTAGAGGCAGAGGTGCAGATTTTAAGCTCTATAAGCAGAGGTGCAGATTTTAAGCTCTATAAGATCACAGGCTGGGGGTCTAGCTCAGCCGGCAGAATGTTTACCTAGCTTGCATGAAGCCCTGGGCTCCATCCCCAACACTGCAGAGACTGGGTATGGTGGCACATCTATATAAGCCTAGAGCTTGGGAAGTGGAGGCAGAGGGATCAGAAGTTCAAGGCCAGCTAAGCTATGCAAGACCCTGTCTCAATAAAAAGACTGTAAGACCATAGAGGATGACACATTTTACCAGTTCTCCAGTACATCCGACTTTGAGAATACAGTCAATAACATCTAAACCTAAGATCTGACAAGTTCAAACACGTCATAGATATATTTCTGGATTACAATCAAATAGTGATCTTTCCCTTCCTTCGTCCCTCCTTTCTTTCCTCATTTTGAGACAGACAGGGTCTCATTATGTAACCTCGGAACTCACTATTGTAGAATAGACCAGTCTCAAACTCATAGCAATCTATCTGCCCCCCCTTTCCCATTACTGGGATTAAAGGTGTGTGCCAAGATGCTAAACCATCAATGGTGTTTCTTAAATATTCTTTGTTGTGAATTTTGAGGATAACCAGTATAGCTATGAATGGGAATAATCTGAAAATACATAGAAGATTCTCTATCCCATCTCTGAATGCACACTCTGAAAACTTAGACCCAGAGACAGTTCCAGTGTTCACCGTGAAACATGAACTCAAGGAGAGGGTAGGTAGCAGTGTTTGCCAAAAGCTGAAGTTCTGTTGTTTCTTTCACCATTTCTGGGGGAAAAAGGAGCAAAAGCAAAAATTGCTGGCCATTTCTTGGCTGCCTCCTCAGCGCTAGAGTTACAAGGACAACGCCACCATGCCTGGCAATCTTACGTGGTTGCTGTGGATTGAACTCTGATCCTCCAAGGCAAGCATTTTGCTGGCCAGAAACCACTTCTTCAGCCTTTGGCTGCTTTTACGTCTTGCAGAGAGGGGTGACGCATGAACATAGCAGCAACACAGACACACTAAAGACACAGGGCACTGTCCTTTCTATCCTACATAAGGCACTCCTTTCGTTTGCGAAGACAAACATTTCAAATGACACTCTGGCCATCCTGTACATGTCTCTGCCAGCTATCTAATATTGGCCGGCCATGCAATATTGTACCTGTTCAATACACACTCACAGAACATGGGTGCACCACCCACACAACTCACACAAACACACACACGCACCCCTACACATAAAGCCATCATCTAGCTGTGCGTCTCACTACCCCATGCTAGGCAGCAGTGCCAGGGACATGAACTGGGCACAAAGACCCCACTAAAACAGCTCATTTTGTAACACTCGCTTCACTTCAGATTAGACTCCAGCTTCTCTTCATGTAAATGAGAGAGACGAGTGGAAATTATTTTTAGTGGAGAAGGGTAAAGTATGGAGATTTAAATCCACAAACTCTACAGCCTGGGGTTGAGGCTCCATCCTCAATCTTTCTAGCTCTGAATTTAAGTATTTCGGTAAGTCCTGGGAGTTTCTTAAGCCCCGTGTGTTTCGCGTTCCCAACAATTTCTACCTCGTTACTGCAGTACACACAGGCAAAGGGTCCTGTAGCATGGGGAGCACTGGGTGAGCGTGAGCTATGCTCGTCCTACGCCTGTCTGTTAAGGATGGCAGATGTGGCAGTGAGGCTGCAGCTGGAATGGAGGGAACCTTGGGAAAATGACAAAGGATAAGTCATTATTTCTTTCTATGTTTAGCAGCTTTCCTGTGATTGCCTACACCTGTCCTGAGAAATAAGCCTCAACAGGCACCGAGAGCATCAAAAGAAACCAATGTTTCTTTCTAGAGCCAGCCCACAGCAGAGCTGGCATCCTCGAGAAGTGCTGAGCTGAGAGGAAGTTGGGGAGAGGCCCCGCTCACTGCACCTTGTGGTCAAGTAGAGGGGAGGCTGAGCTGCAGGGCAGGAGGCACCCACAGGTCCATGTGACCTGAGAACAACAGACACATAGGCTAGAGAGTGACCATCGTTCCCCAGGACTTGGGCTCCACTCCTGTCCTGAGCTCTACAGCTTTGGACCCGATGGGCAGCTGGATTCTGTCCCTGGATGTGAAGGTTACATAATGAGCTGTGGTGGGCCCTAGTAGGTGTCACCTACCGAGTGGAAGTGGAAAGAGCGTGGCCAGTTTAATTGTTTGGCGGCTTGGAAAAGAGTACTTTGAAATTTTCTCTTCAAGCCTCCAAGTCAAAGTTCTGGCAGGGTACGCAGTGGCGCTAGAAGGCTGTTTCTGTAAAGCCGGGCCCTCTTGTCTTGCCTGCTTCTTCCCTTTGTGTGTGTGTGCATGTGTTTGTGTTTTATGTGCATGTGGGGGCCAGTGGTCAAGGCTGACTGGTGCTCTTCAGAAACAGGGTCTCTCTGTGGCCTGGAAAGTAACAAGTAGGCTTAGCTGACCAGTGAACCATAGGGATCTCCCTGTCTCTGCTTCTCCTGCAATGGGATCCCAAAGCCTGCCTGGATTTAAAGTGTGAGCTCTGGGGCTCATGTTCCAAGACAAGGAGTCCCCGGTCCATGGATGGCACCGTCTCCCCGGTCCACGGATGGCACCATCTCCCCGGTCCACGGATAGCACCATCTCCCCGGTCCACGGATGATAGCACCATCTCCCCTCACCGACGGCACCTTCTCCCTGGTCCACTGACAGCACCATCTCCCTGGTCCACGGACGGCACCATCTCCCCTCACCGACGGCACCTTCTCCCCGGTCCACTGACGGCAACATCTCCCCAGTCCACGGATAGCACCTTCTCCCCGGTTCACTGACGGCACCTTCTCCCCGGTCCACGGACGGCACCATCTCCCCAGTCCACCGACGGTACCTTCTCCCCGGTCCACTGATGGCACCATCTCCCAGCCTTTCCTTGCCTTGTTTAGAAAATATTTACTGCTCTCAGTGATGCTACTGTATCCTGTTGTGGTGGGAGATATGGGGTAATGCAAGACTAAGGCTGTGCTGACGGAAAAGAAAAAAACTTCTGTGTGTCCTTCAGAAGTAAATCATTGCAAATCCAAGTCTACACCAGATTTTGCTCAGAATTTTCTCTCTTTGAGAATCTGCCCCATGCTTTAATCCAGTCGAGACAATACTCACCGCAGACCACACTGGTGATGCACCCACTATTGCACTTTTTCCCCCCAAAACAAATCGTTGCCATCTGCAGAGCATCCTAGGGTTTCAAGCTGCATGTACCCCCCACAAAAAATATTAGATTTGAAAGACCAAAACCTGCCAGCACACAGAAAGAGTGTCTAAGGGCGCCTCCTGCAACATCACAACAGCACGAATCCTCGGAGCCAGTATACAGTGTGGTGACTATGGGCAGCCCCAACTTCTGGGAAAACCAACTCGGCTATTCACTGTGTGTTCCCTAATTATTCAATATTATTCACAGAGACCCAATACCACCAACCACCATCACCACAGAAATTCCCAGAAATGGAGTTCAAAAAGGGTTAATGCCCAGAAACAATAATCATCTAAATGAGTGTATACATGTTCAAATTAAAATTCTGTGTGTGATGGGAGTTTTTCAAAGACGTAACCTTTGGTGTGTTAGCTTTAAATTTCAGTCATACCCCCAGCAGTCTCGCCAATCATAAGAAGTGTGGATATCACCTACTCTGAATGAAAAGTCACTTAAAACATCCCAGATGTGAAAGGAGGAGCGGTATTTGCCGAGGAGAAAAAGGTATATAGGTGCAGTATGAAGGGATGAGAGGACAGCGGGGATGAATATCATCAAAATATATATGTGTATAAAAGAAACTTTTTAGAAAAAAGCATTCAGCTTCCAAACTAAATCCTAATATTTGGATTAAAGTCAAGGTTTTGTTCTTGGGACCAGCTTTTTGAAATGTCAGTTCGACAAGGTGAACTGATGACTTTGCTCTGGAAGTTAGCACAATTGGTAGCAAACTTGTCATTTCACGGTGGTCTGTTGCAGACACTTTCTGAGAGTGGATCTCTGCACCCCAAGAGGAAGGTCAGCCTTTCCCACTGGGGTCTGTTCAAGGAAAGACTGCTAAGCTCTTCACAGGGCAGTCCTTAGAGAGCGAAGCTGTGTCCTTCCTTTCCTCATCTTTGACTTTTACATGCTATTAATTGATTTACAAATGATTGATTTACAAATGTGCACGCGCGCGCGCGCACACACACACACACACACCACACACACACATGCGCACGCACACACACACCACACACACACGTGCGCGTGCACACACAGCACACACACACCACACACCACACACACACACACCACACACAGTCTCAGAAAACCCAGACTGGCTTCAAACCTTCTGTGTAGCTGAGGATGATTTTGAACTGGTCCCAAACTGCTGACTCTACCTCCCGAATTTGGTTATTATATAGGCTAACCTGCCTGGTTTATGCAGGGCAGGGGAATCAAATCTGGGTCTTCAGGGATGTCAGGCAGACACTGTGCCAACTGAGCCCCAGTTCGAGCCCATTTACAAATATTCTTTGAGAATGGCTCTCAAACTTCAAGCCCCAGTGCGAAACACCCCATGCTTATAAAGCAATGAAGGGAGGAAGAGCCACAGCAATAGCTTCTTCAGGCATTTAAAATATTGGTGTTTATGAAGTATCATTCCAGGAGTTTCACTTAAGGGGACTTGAAGGCAGCAATTGAGACGGAGAAAACAGCTTTTTGAAGGCAGTGAGCAGTCTTAGGTTACACCTGAGTAAGGGGGTCAAGGGTTTCTGGAAATCTTGGCCCCAGCGGCCACTAGCGTTCTTGACCCATCTCTTCACCTGACAGGCAGATGCCATCTCCATGACTGTTATGATGCTACAGCCCACTTTTAATTTAACTGTAACGATAATAAAAAAAAATGTGGAGCAAGGATTCTGTAACAGAAAAAAGCAGGAGCCTCCAGGGCTCACCACAAACAACAAACTCTACAACCAGGGGTTATTAACTAGTCTACGAATTTGATTCGGTCTCAAGTGTCATTTGAATTAATGTAGATTGTGTCTACCGAGAAAACAGCTGCTAAACTGGGGGAGATTAGTCACAAATTCTTTAACCATGTGTCTAAATGGCCAGTGGACCTTGGGGTTTGAGATCACAAGTGGCAGCCCCGAGTATGACTTTTCCAAGAATATCGTCATTTGTCCCAGTCCAATTTTTCCTCTTCTGCAGCAAGTTCAAATAATCCCCAGAAAAAAAGGCAGAACAACAGAGAGTAATATGGTGCTTTAAACACTCTCCAGTGGCCTCTTCTGCGCCTTTAAAAGCCCGCCCCGCCCTGCCCCACCCGGCCTCCTAGGTGTTACAAGGTCTCACGGTAGCACAGGCTAACCCTGAACTCTATGAAGCTGGCTCACCTTCAACTCCTGATCTTCCTGCCTCTGCCTCCAGAGTGCTAGGACTTCAGGCACGGACTGCCATATCTGGTTCAAAGGCATGAACCGTTAGCTCATTTGAGTCTCTTTAAACATACCTACCCACAGGAGGGATAAGACTGTGACAGTTCCACAGGACTCGGCATCGGTGTTACAGCTGAATTTTACACCCACCTCCGTTGGCACGGTCTTCCACACCAAATGAGGACAGAGCTTTAATGCACCCGTGCTGACAGTCACAGAAAGCTTTACCATCTTTCTTTGTAATCACGGGGTGCCAGTGAGATGAGGAGGCCATGAAGGCCATGAAGGCCATGGCCACTTCCTAGCCATCTTCCTTCCCCTGCAGAGAAAAACAGCTTGGGACTTTTTTTGGGGGTGGGAGTGGGGTGGCTGTTGATGTTAACTTTTCCAGGACATTAATGACTGGACCTTCTCGAGTATCATGTCCACTTCTCCAGTAGCTATGGAGGAAAGATGAAGACATTGCAGAAGGAGGAGGAGGCAATCCCACAGAAGATTGCTCACCAACTTTTTGGCAGTGCCAACATCATTGGCACAGACGTTTGGCTGTCCCGGTTGGTTGCCTGCTTTGAAGGGACAAAGTTCACGGGAAGGGATGCTTCCTAGTACATTTGTTAAAATAAAATCGGCCCTGTTACCTAATAACGTACAAAACCGGGGTGAGATGCCGTATTGTGTTTTATTTCTCTTGACAGTACTGCGTAATGAGGGTGGACGCGATGGAAATTCTGATTTTGTTACCCATTGCCACTGATTAAAAGACATTTTCTGATGTCATGCTCTGAAATAAACCAACTTGTTTGCTGAGACTACCTCCACACAAATTAGAAAATTATACGACGGGGGAGTTTCTACAGCCTGCAGCTGGGGACACAGGTTATTACGACAAACATTCGTCGGCAGGGTTTCTGGTTTCACAGTAAAAGAAGATGACTTGAAAGGACCCAGTGGTTTTGATGTTCTTCTGAAATGAAAACCGTCCGCGAGGGCATAGCCTTGGGTTGTCATTAATGTCAGCCACGCGAAAACACTGTCTCCATGGAAGCTCCAGTCATCCCCCAGCTAAGACCACGACTTTCCACTTGCCGGCATGTGGGGCCCTGCGCTGTACTTCTCGAGGGACTCCTTGAGCCATTCATCCTAAGCAGTCACACAAACACTCACAGGTTTTTGCGCCAGTCTGGGGATGGAACCAGGTGGCCTGCTCATGCTAAACGAGTGGTCTACCCCAGCCCCAGGCCGGATAGCACTTCAGCACAAGCAGGCCACCAGTTCATTTTAAAGTCATTTGATAATGTTCATGGGACAATGTGGCCCTGTCTGAGAAACTCTTAAGTTAGTGGTGACGTCCTCAGACTTTAGAAGGCAAGAAGAATACATTGGACCTTCCAACACCAGCTCAAAATAATGAGGATAAAAATGCCATCATGGCAAAGGCAGCTTCCTGTTGCTCTCACTGAACCTCTTGATACACAGAGACTAGTAGGATCGTGTTGAGAAGGTAAGCAGAGCTGCAGTGTCTGCCCGCGTGTTTGATGCTTGGTAGCACCTTTCATGTTCCAAGTCTGTTGCCTGACTACATCGTAAACACAACAAAGTACCATACTTCATCTGAGAATTGGGCAAAGAAGGAAACACCGTAGGCAACGTGGGCTCCCTGGGATAGTATTAAAAACACAGCTGACCTTACTCTACGGAATCGAGCTGGGCCCAAGAAAGAGAAAATAAAGTTATTTTATTGGGTAGGAAGTAAATGAGGGTGGTGTTTGAGTGTGTACTTTCCTCTTCTATTCAGAGAGAGAGAGAGAGAGAGAAGGAGGAGGAGGAAAAGAAGGAAGGAGGGAAGGAGGAGGGAGGGAAGGAGGGAGACAGGTCGACAGCAAGAGAGCTAATTTTTTTTTCCATTCCTTGTCTATAACAAATAAAAAGCATCAGGGTGCAGGTTAGACATAGTGAGCATTTGCTATTAATTTGGGGGATTTAATACCATAAGAACAAGTTACCAAAATGTAGTACAGTACACCTTTCAGTTTTCCAAGATACGACATAATTTGTCTTTTTTTACAGTGATAGAATTACCTTTTCATCGAAATGTTCTTTATTTGATTTTCTTTTAAAAATTTAACTCAGGGAATTCCCATGTAGCTCAGGCCAACCTCAAACTCTTGATCCTCCTGTCTCAGCCTCCTGAGTGGGAGGATTCCAGGTGCAGGCCACCGCGACCAGCATTACAAGAGCCTTTAAACACCAAGGTGAATTTGCACTGCCCGACTGGGACCATTGGGGGATGGTAATACTTACAGCATTTACTCCCAAAATTTGCTCATTATATGTGTTTCCAAATTCCAAATTCAAATTGCAACATCATTGTCTACTCTGCTCTTTTCCAAACTATGGGAGATTAAAAATCTATACTTTAATCTTTGTATTAGAAAACAGCCACCAAGCAGGTCCCAGTGTTTCATGAGACCTATTTTATAGAATGCGTTTGGATTTTTTCTTTCCCCTGTGGTCAACACAACTTCTTTTATTAAACAAAATGTAAGCAAGATATGAAAAGTAAATGATCAAAACCAGCATTAAAAAAAAGCTACACTGCTTTTGACTTTAAAAGTATAAATAGGAGAAAACCTCAGACTTAAGACTTACGTGGAAATCTGAATGTTCATAACCCCAGACATATCTCAAAAACTAATGTTCACAGCCATAGACTTTATAATCTGTATCATTGGTTGTTTCATCTGTTAGACTCAACAAAAATACATTTAAAATTGCTTGCTGCAGTATCATATCTAGAAAATATCAATGGAGATGTGAACAACTTTCAGTCATCTTTACCTAAATATTAGAAGGATTAAAGCTTCTGCCAGCACACATGTGCGTGTGTGATGTGTAGGGCAGAAATCACCTTTTTCTGGGGTTCTTTAGGCACCACTTACCCACCCCCCTTTTTCTTTATTGAGATGGGGTCTTTGACGGGTCTGTAACTTGCCATTAATCTAGCCTGGCTGGCCAGAGAGCCCAGGGATCTACCCGTCTTCACCGCCCCAGGTGTGGCATCACGAGTGCTGGCCACCATGTCCGGCTCCTTTATCTGGGTTCTGAGGATCAAACTCAAGGCCTCATGCTTGCAAAGCCAGCACTTCCTCCTCCTCAGGCCAGCACACTTATTTATTTATTTATTTATTTTGATGATGTTTACTTTCCCCAAGGATGTTCAGAAAAATATGCAAATATTGTCGCACAGAGGATGACTTCTAAAAGAGGTGACCTGGAGAGCAGTTCCCTCGTTCTGATAACAAAAGTTCAAGTAGTAAATGGCTGAGCTCACACCTTGAAACTGAGATGCCAGTTGTCCAAAATAATGGATTTATGGTGGGAAATAACAACCACTCTCCCAGAAAACAAAAACAGCATTTGGCAGAAGCATGCTGGCTTGACCAAAGCAACCCAGTTTAGCAGAATATCAAGGCAGCCAAGACTTGGCGTCTCGTATGTTTCAAGTTACTACAAGGGGATTTCGCAGGGCTCCATAAGTGAAAGCTATTAACTCATAGCTGTGCAGGGTCTATGCGACAGGTTTCATATAGCCACGGAGAATACAACCACAGGTTTGTCAGCCTTTGGAAATTACTGGTACTTCGACAGCCTTATCTGTTGTCTTGGCACTCCTGCGTCTTTTACGTGAACGGAAATATATCCTGCACAAAAGCTTTACCACTCTGACCTCAGCATAGAGAAAAATGACAGGCAAGAAGAGGTTAGTGATTTATGTAAGCAAGCGGTTTGGTGTGCAGTCCCACATCTTGGTCAGCAGAGGTGGCTGACATAATTAAAACAGGCTGGGGTTCCACGGCTGAGGGAATGTGAGCTAGGAGTATGGCAGAGTGGCAAAGTATTGCCTGCCATGCATCAAGTCTGGGATCCATCCCCAGCACTGACTGTCCTCAGGAGAGGAGGCTACACGGCCATGACTAGACCTGTCCCGCTGTCCACAGTGACCCCACGACAATCCTGAAACCACTTTGGGTGAGAAAATTGAGGCAGGGGACCTGTCTGGAGTAAACCACAGTTTTCATTTAATTTAATGTGCTCTAAAGAGCAGAACTGAGCCTTTCAAACAGTTCATTTCTAGATCTTTCAGGACCTCTGAGATTACCCAGTTAAATTCCATATTCCTGAGGGTGTAGAGGTAGCTCAGCTGGGAAGATGGCATACCATCCAAGTATGAAGTTGGGGGTTCAGATCCCAGCAACCATATAATCATTTCAGTGTGGGCCCATGCATACCTGACATCTTAACTAGTTTTATGTCTACTTGACAAACTGGAGAAAGCAGGATGAGAAAGCCATGGTGAGCAAGCCAGTAGGCAGTGCCCCTCCATGGCCTCTGCATCAGCTCCTGCTTCTCCAGGTTCCTTCCCTGTTTGAGTTCCTGCCCTGACTTCCTTTGATGATGGATAGTGATATGGAAGTGTAAGCTAAATAAACCTTTTCCTCCCCAACTTGTTTTTTAGTCATTGTGTTTCATGGCAGCAGTAGAAACCCTAACTACCCCAGCACCAAAGGGGATGGAGACAGGAGGATGGCTGGATTCACTAGGCTGCCAGTTGTAAGAAAAAAACAAAACAAAACAAAAAACGTGAGCTTCAGTGTCAGGGAGCAACTCAGAGAATGATAGAGGAGAACACATAATAGCCTCCTATGACCTCTATGTATGAGCACATACATGTGGACACTTGTGTACACACACTACACAAAACAGCCCTTTACTCTTTGGCAAAGGTAACGGAGGCTTAGAGAGGTAAAAGAATGTCCCAGGATCCTCAAGCTGGGGTAGCACTGGTGTAGGGCCACCACACACATCTGCTTGCTCATCTCCCATCTGTTTATCCCATCATCCACATCTCACCAAGCCCAGGTGAGCAGACCCAGCTCACATGGGAGGTGGGAGCAGAGACTGGGTTTTCCGGTGTTTTGAAAAACCTTGGAGGCCACAGGGCCTTGAGTTTGAGGACAAGAAAACACAGAACTGTTCATGGTTCACAGTGGTGAACTTAGGGAGAGACTATGAGCTTTGGACATTGGGTAGAACAGCTGGGGGATGGGTAGAGTTACGGGGAGAAAAGAAAAAGAGATGCTCACACTGAAACTAACTGGTATCTTATTCCCAGCCCAGCTCATTCCTCCCCACAGCACACTGCAGATACACCCAGATATACAGAAGTGCTACTTGCCTTTTGAAGTCTCCCTTAATATCCATCTTCAGGTGCACAAGAACTCAAAACCGAGAGACATCCCTGGCCCTCTCACCAGAGGTCACCTGCTGTGAAAATCTGGATTCATTCTTGATGGCATTTATCACCTCTAGAAAGCTTTTAGATGTCTCTGGGGTGGGGGGAAAGGTTAGAGTGTCAGATGTTCCGAGTAGAGTCCTGTCTATGTTAGTGCCTAACGCACGGGTGCCGGAAGCAAGGGAGAAGTTAGTGAATCCCACTGACTACTTCCTGCTTATGACTGTGGTCCAGAGTGGAAAGAAAGGGTTACTGCATACATCCAAAGGTACTGTCAGGCATTTCCTTCTTGCATAGAAATTGAACAGGAAGAATCAAATGTTTTCCTAACATTCCAGGCAAGTCTCTCTTCTGAATGACAGTGTTCATTTTAGATAGCAGCCCAAGGAGGGTTTCACAAGACCAGAAGAAAAGGTTAGAGGGGGCACTGGAGGTACAGTTTAGCAGCTAAGAGCACTAGATGCCTAACTGTGAGAACTTGAGTTCGGGTCTCACCATTTTTGTAACAAGCCAGATGCCCAATGCATAGCTGTAATCCATCTCCAAGACAGGTGGAGACACAAGGATCTCTGGGGCTTGCTGGCTTCCGGCCCAGCTCCAGATTCAGGGAGAGACTCTGTCCCAAAGGAATAGGTGGAAAGAGACAGAGCAAAGCATTTACCACACCCTTCTGGCCTGCACATCTGCACACGGGTATGCACACTTACACACTTGTGTGCACATACTCACATAGACATACAATAAATAAATCTTTCTAAAAGGCTAGGGGGAGAAGCTGGAGAGATGGCTTAGTGTTAAGGGTGTTTGCTGCTCCTTCAGAGGGCCTGTGTTCAGTTCCTAGCACCCATGTGAGGTGACTTGAAACCATCTATGGTTCCAGCTCCAGGCAATCTGATGCCTTCTTCTGGTCACACATACACATACTCATAAATAATAAATATATTTTTAAAAACTGGTTAGAGAGATGGGAATAAGGTGGGGTTTCATGGTAAGAAAGGTTCTGACTATTCTTCTGACAGCTGAGGTTTGGGCAGATGCCCTATGTTAGTTAAGAAGGGGAAGTCTTTTTAACCTGAGATAGAGGGGCCTGGGCCCCATGCTAAATCTATGACTTATTGTAATCATACTCATTGCTATTTAAACTTCCCCATGTTTACGTCTTAATTGGTGTCATGGAGATAACAGAAATGACTTGACAGGGTTGTGACTAGTGTACAGTGGGAACCACTCACTCCCATGATGCGAGCTATCAGTATT
This sequence comes from Microtus pennsylvanicus, assembly GCF_037038515.1. Taxonomy (NCBI): domain Eukaryota; kingdom Metazoa; phylum Chordata; class Mammalia; order Rodentia; family Cricetidae; genus Microtus; species Microtus pennsylvanicus. The sequence goes on from NC_134581.1 coordinate 51,212,948, forward strand.
TTTATCTGAGCGCAGATAAGACTCAATAACCAAAGTTAAACTCCATCTGCTTTTCTGAACTAGGAATTACAGCTTAATCCCAGGATTGCTCGAAGGTCAAGATGGCAAGTGGGTGTCAGCTCATCTTTCCAAGTTAGATGGATTTCCAGCGTGTGCTGGTTGAGAGAAACTGTGCTGCAATTGATTATAATGTCTGCCAAGGGTGTGGAGCCAGGGTTCTAATATTAGAATAGGTAAGCCTCTGGGATGTTGCAGAGATGAACAGCTATTTTAATATAAAAAAAAGACACATGGAGAGGGATGACCCTAAAGTCACATGGCTTGGGTTCCAATCTTAGTTCACGGGTTAACTGGTGAAGGGCCTGGGATCTGTCAGCTCTGAACATGCCACTTTGGCATGATGGTTATTTTGAGTGGGAGGCAAGTAAGGCAGCAGATGCAGGAAAAACACTCTCTGCTGTTTTGTGGAGGGCACAGGCCTCTCTTTGGGAAGGTGCCCTTCCTCTGCCATTTCCTTTCAAGTGGAGATGGCAACTCATCACTGGAGGTGGGCTCTGGCTTAGATCTGCAAAAACAACTTTCACCCAAATCTCCCCCATTTCCCTTCATTCTCTATTCACTTCCCAGGGTCTCCTGCTCTGAGGACCTTCAAGCCGGTTGGTTCTCCTGTGTCTTGCCATCTCTCTGAAAGTTTTTCACCCTTCAATAAGACAGCACCTGAGCCTCCAGGTCTGACAGTCTTTGGGTTCACCTTATCTTTCACTTCACTCCATCTGCCTACACGCCCCCACCCACCCCAGAGGCAGATTCATCAGAGAAGTATCTTTTGGCTATTGAGTCCGCTCTCTATTTTTATGGGAACAGACATTGAACACAAGAGGGGAGAGGGAAAGGTGCTAGTTCACTGTTTGGTTTCCCCTGGTGTTACAGAGCCTTTTTTTTTATTTTGTGAGCGAGAAATTTCTACTCCATGAAGTCGGTTCTTACATAAATCCTGTGATTTACCAATACCGATTTTAAAAGGAAAAAAAAAAAGGCAATTGAAATACAGAAAGAAATAGAGACAGAAGAGGGCCCCAGGTCCAGGGTATATAGTTGTTGAAATTATTTGAAGGAAAACTAAAAGCAGAAACCTGCCATGTAGAGTCAAAATTCAGTGTTTTCTGTCCTCATTCAAAGAGCCTGCCTATTCCTATCCCCGACGAACATATCTGAAATGAGGAGAAAATGACAGCATTTTTGGCATGAAGAAAACTCATCCAGCGCTGAGCGAAACCTCCTAAGAAAGACAAGGCTGCTGTGAATACGACAGCTCTTTAATATCCCAGGCACCATTTAAAAATAGCTGGAATTAATTACAGGGCTAATGACCCATTGAAAGGCTTATTTAAATACCAAAGCCAGCACCCGAACAATCGTGGAAAAAGAAATATGGTTTAAAAGGGACTTTAGAATGCAGAAACCAAGAACAACGATCGAAATAAAAGTACACATTATCTTAGGACACTTGCTACTCTGCTGAGCGACACTGAGGATGTGAGACACTCCAGGGAGTTCTCATACTGGGGAAGAGAAGCCACCTGGGACAAACAGAAAGACAAGATGGCACGTGGGGTCACCTGCCTGGAAAAGAAAGGCCCTCTTCAGCATGCAAATGTTTCCCCATTACCAAGGTCTGCCTGCTCCCCTCTCCCATTTTGGTTGTCCCCAGTCTTTTCCGTTTATTTTATTACCTATGGTACTGTATTTTCGAGGCAGGGTCTCAGATAGCCCCGGTCAGTCACCAACTCTGTAGATGAGAATGACCTTGAACTAAAACATTTCAGTAACACGCTACCTGTGGTAGACATCAGAGGACAATTCGGAGTTGTTTCTTTCCTTCCACCATGTGAGACCATAGTCCCATAGGACTGAACACAGGTTGTCGGGTTTAGGGGCAGTCACCTTTAGTTGATAACCCATCTGGCTGGCCCGACCTTTATCTTCTGGTTCTCCTGCTTGCGCCTCCCAAGTGCTGGGATTACAGGCACACACCACCATTCTTGGTTTTATGTGGTGCTAGGGACTGAACTCAGGGCTTCATGCCTACTAAGCAAGCACTATACCAAACCAACTACTTCCCCAATCTCCCTAGCCATTCTTAATATGCTCTAGTAGAAAATTAAAACTTTCACAGAGCAGAACATATATATTTTAATAAGCCTCAGTGGCTATTTTAGAACTGCATTATATCCACGAGTTTCCTGTGCCTTGGTGTTCTGTGCCTTGCGTCGGCACCATCATAACCCAACAAGGAGGTGATAATCTTCCTCGTGCCCTACTTGCCAGGGACACCGCTGCCCTTCTTGATGTCTATCTGCTCCTGAATACGCTTTCTGTAAGCAGTTTACCGGGAACACACTAGGTGGCCAGAGCCTGGAAAGTTTCATGACTTCATTCAAGCCACTGATTACACTTTCTTGTCCTTGTTCTCTACAGCTTAGACACGTGTAACCTCCTCACTGCCTGGCTAAGTTAACAGCGTCATGGAATCCAAAGCTTCCAAAGACCCTTGAGATCTCAAGGTGGCCAAGTGTAGTGGCAGGGAGGCGCCCTTGACATAGATTGGCTTCAAGGAGCAAATATAAATTTCAGTCTAAATTGCTGTTCACAAAAACGCTTTTAAACCAGCAATTATTTATACTGTACTACTGAAGGGACCCTATAATTACTCTGAAAGCGCTTGCCAACGTCTACTTGGTTTCATAATTGCCAACACAGCCTTGTTCAAAAGAATCCAAGGCTAGGTTAAAATTCTGTTTGGTATTAGGTTAGTGTTTGAAAACCAGCGGTGACTGCAGGATGGGTGATACTCAGGCTGAGGGGTCAGCCAAGTAGAATGAAATGATCCTCAAACTCATAGACGGGAAGAGAGGGGAAGTGCAGGATGGAGATTCAGCTCACATTGCTTCAAGTTTTCTTGACTTCTCAGAAACACTAACCTTCTGGGCAAAATGATTTTAAGGAACCTTTTAAAAATGCCCTAAGTGGCAACTATCTGAATGAAAAACAGCCCATCAATCCATCTATCTACCTATTTTCCTCCTGCCCAGAAAAGATTCTTTGCTTCTGGCCCCTGCTGATGATTCTGTGTGGATCTGGGCAAATCACACATCTCAGAACACGCTCCCTACTCTCCCTGCACAGGTTGTTGACTTTCCTGACATATTTTCTGAGTTTCTTTGTTACACACATCTCAACTTAGAGCTGTAGTCACTCTACTTCCTGTCAAAACATGGAGAGCAAAGAAATTTCTTATTCTTTGCAAATGGAAAAGAGTGTCTAACTCTTTCTTCTCTCATATAACCCCCTTCTTTTAATGAACATTATGTGTGTGTGTGTGTGCGCGCACACACACATGCCTTTGCTTGTAGAGGCTGGAAATCAACCTTAGGTGTCTTCCTCAGTCACAATCCCACTTTATTTACTGAGACAGGGTCTCTCATTGGCGTGAAGCTCACCTACTAGGTGTGGGAGCCCCAGAGATTCCCATCTCTTTCCTCCAAGTGCTAGGATTATAGGTATACATCACACTGCTGAAGTGCATGCATATGTGTGTGTGTGTGTGTGTGTGTGTTCTGAGGAGTCAAACAGGATCATGCTTGAGTGGCAAGCACTTTATCAACTGAACCACACCTCCTCAGCCCTCATGTTTGGTCCTATAAACCAGTTCAGTTATTGACAAAGGGCCTCTGTGTTCCCAACTTATCTTTTGATGAAAATATATAGCTAAAATTTACTCTTGAGGTTAGCTAGATGTCTCAGCAGGTAAAACGCTGTGGAGTCTGATGATCTGAGTTTAATCCCCAAAACCCACATAATGGAAGGAGAACATCAACCCCCACAAATTGTCATCTGGCTTCCACACATATACGTGACACACACACATCAAAAATGCTACTCTGAGAACTGCAAGTGCTGTGGGGAGTTCACAAATAGAAATGTGAAGGAGAAACGTCTGGCCCAGGTGAGAGCTTGTGACCCATTCTCTCCCTCACCCCCAGTACCACTCCATCCAAGGCAGAGAGCTAGAGATAAGTTTTGATAACCACTTGCTCAAATATCCTAGGGAGATGCTCTTTCTCATTCTGCAGGTGAAGGCATTGCAACCGACTACCCCTATGTTCCTGAGAAGGTGTAACAGGAGGACTTGTGGGCTATCGGTCAGTATCTCTGGGACTCAGGAGGCAGGAGTGTTGGCTCACAAAGTTATTGGCTGCACATGAGTTCTCTCCCACATTCACATGCTCACAGCTTCCCTTTGTTTTCATCATGTTGGGAGTCCCACCCTTGATTAAAAGTCACCCCCAAAAGTCTTGGAAAAATGAAGACAGGTTGTCAATACCAAAAGATGTTTTTCCTCTGTTCAAACATATCCAGTTGGTACTTCCTTCCCTTCCCTTTGGGAAGGTCTTCTTCCTGAGCCTTTGTTCCTATCCCCCAACTCAGTGAGGACTGACAATGACTGATTTATAGGGAAAGCACAGTTCTGCAGAGCATGTCACCTAACGCCTGACCGACATTCAGTAAGTATTGACGACATGGCCTCAAAGTCAACACCAACTGTTGGGTCAACCCCACAGTCACTGGTTATCACTTTGTTCTTTGTGGGGAAGAAACTTTCTCCAACTCCTCATGGGCTGAAGTAGTTTTCTCCCATCTCTACTCTTCTGAGCAAGCTGAGCTTCAAGTTGCCATGAAAGAGTGGTGCCATCTCTCTATACTCAGACCTAAAAGGGACTCACTTTCTTCAGTGGAGAAAGAGCTAGAATGCACACAACTATTATGGTTGCCTGGGAGCCAGAGGGTTGAGCTCTGTGAGGGGATATGTTCAGGAACACTCTTGCCATGCCCTCGTTTGGAAACAGAAGAAACCACAGGGTGAAACGAGGTATGTTAGCACTTACTTGCAATACTAGCCATTAAAGACCACCCTCAATGACACAATGGGTTCCAAGCCAGCACAGGCTACATAAGACCCTGTCTTAAACTCACAGGGTGGAAGTTACACAAGAGAGAAAAGGTCAGGGGGGAAGGAATACCATATTCTGGCCAAATTTTCTTTGTACTCTTATATAATAAGCCATAACCTCTTCTTGGTTGGGATGGTGATACTATTATACAATCTGGGGTCCTGGGTCAGAGCTGGCCAGGTGATAAGGGTACAAGAGAAATATTCTGCCAACTGCAAGCAACCAGATGATTTGGGGTGGGGAGGCCTTCCAAAGAATACAATGCAGTAAGTCCTCCTGGCTTCAAACACTTTGTGATTGTTAAGTACTTCACAGCAGAAGGGCTCACATCTCAGCTAGCCAGAGCTTCAGCAAGGGGTAGCCTCAACTCAATATGTAGCATAGATTGACCTTGACCTCGTGATTTTCCTGTCTCCACCTCCCTAGTGCTAGGGTTCCTGGGGTTCACAATCAGCCCTGTTGTTTGTGGTACAAGGGATAGAACCCAGGACTTGATCATGCTAAGCAAGCTCTCTTCCAACTGAGCTACACCCAGAACCCCACTCCATTCTATTTCTTGAGGATGAAAAATCATTTAACTTGTTTTAATATTTACTTGAAACTTACTAGGAAGTATAAGGTAATTCTAAATGTAGTATACCTGGGGTCTTCTAAGAGACAAATGGACATGGCTCCAACATGGAGTAACTGCAGTCTGCTATCCTTTTCCCACATATAGTTGCTTCTCCCACTTGACCAGTTGAGGAGTTCTTTTCTTCAGTTATATGTGAGATCTGTTCTTGGCCCTCCCCCTACTGACTGGAAACGAGCATTTTTCTACACACACATATATATAAAATTTATGGGGATTGAACCCAGGGCTTCTGATTTATACCCAAGCCTAATATTTTGTCTTAAGAATTAACTATGTGCTTGGGACTCAACCAAGTTACCTAACTTGTCAGGGAAAGCTGGGTAGAAAGCAATTACAAATAGGATGTCTTGGATCTAAAGTGACTTCCTACAAGTCAGGTGTAAAAGTTGTAGTGCTTGAACCTGCTTGCTATTCTGGCAGCATGGAACCTGTTTGCTTACATCCTAAGTCCTCAACTAGCCCTGGTAGAAGAGGTTACAGGAAGATAGATGAGGGCTTGCTGCAGTAGGACAATGGAACCATCTAATGAATGAACTATAACTGTTATTCTTTAACATCCCAGGGAAAGGAGGATGGACCTGTGACAATCACCTTTCTGTTAGTCACATAATTCTTTGATAATTATCAGAAACATATTCAATTTGAGAAAACTTTCTATCTGTTCGCCATGCTTTTAAATATATACGTTTTTATGATCTACCTATTTTTATTGGGGTGTGTGTGTGTGCATGTATGCCTGCTTGTCTAATTGTGCACCATGTCTGTGCAGTGCCTGTAGAGGACAGAAGAGGGTATCAGACCCCTGGCATGGGCCTGTAACAGGCAACTGTGAGCTGCCATGTGGGTGCCGAGAATGGAACTGAGGTCCTCTGCAAGAGCAGCAAGTGCTCCTAACTTCAGAGCCATCTCCCCAACACCAAACAGCAGATACATCTTAAAGAATGTCAAGTATCTGCAATATTTCTTTAAGCCAAGCAAAACTCTATGCTCTACAAAAGACTCTAAAGCCAAATATATCTAATTGCATAAATTTGGCCACTGGCTTTTTGTTCTGTTTTGTTTTACTTCATTTTGTCCTGTTTAATCTTGACTTCTGTTTTCTTTCCTTCTTGATCATACAGTTAAGACCAAGCATAGTTGTTTTTCAGCAAGAAAGTGACTTAATTTACACCAAGAAGCTGGTGAGTGGTTTGAATTTGTGATTTCATGTTATTTTTGGATCAAGCCAAGCCACCATGTGTAGCCTATATTCGACAAACTTTAAAATAAAAGAAAAACAAAAAGCTGATAGGAGCCACCTTTCCTTGTTTGCTGCAAGACCACATCGCAACTAGGAGTCTCTAGAAAATTCTCATCTAGAGTAAGTTTAGGTCGAGAATAATCATGAAGCCAAAAAAGGTGGCCTACTTACACACTGGCAGGCATCAGGTAACCAGGAAGCATGTCTGAGGGGTTTGTTTTGTTTTGTTTTACTCTTTCCTGGGGGAGGGAGTTACATTTATGTATTTTCTGAAGTGTGAATAACCAGGCAATGTATCACCACCACAGGGTTGGTCATACTTCACACTCTCATTATTTCCTTCACACAGCAGCACGGTCAACAGCCACTGTAATTTTGTTATTGAATATGCAGAATAAACTGATCTAAATGGCTTCTTTATATGCTTGCTTGGGCAATCTGGACATCTTTCCTTTGCAACAAATATTAATAAAATTGGACTGTAATTTTAGTTTTCCCCCTACATGTTTAGAGATCATATATGTTTTCTGAAACAAATTTAGAAATTATAGAAAACTATAAAGAAAAAACACATGCTCTTTACTCCTGGTGCTAATTAAAGCTTTAGACATGTCTGTATACATGCATGCATAGACGAACACCCATAGAGACACTCTATAATATAAAAATTTAAATGATGTTTTATAAATATGACATGGTAAGTTTCAATTTATATTTTTTAAAATGTTGGAGAATGCAAACTGATAATTGAGGACTAATGAGAAAAAAAGCGCAGCCCCTTAACTTCAGAAAGTGCACAAGAATTCCATGCAATGTTGTAGAAAACATTAAAGAAGATGCTTTAACCACAAGATGGCTCCCAAGGTTTTTAGACTCTCTTCCACAATGTAGTAGATTCTGAATTGCAAAACAGCAATACATGTTTTAAAGGGGCCATTAACCCAGAAGGAAAGTAAATGTCAATCCCAAACCACAGCCACAGGAGCAGACAGTCTCCCGAAGGGAGACCGGAGCCAGCCCAGCACAGTGAACCCAAAAGAAACGGTATTTTAATATTCAGACAGAGCCCCCGGCACCTAAACAAACCACAAGCACTTTTCCAGCACCCACAGAGTGCCAGATTCTGACCATGCAAATACCAGGGCATGTGCCTGGCAACTGGACAGCCTCTTAGGCCTCTTGGCCTAACTAGATACCTCTGTTCCCCCTGTGGAATCCCACTTCCGATATGTTGGCTGAGTGCAGATCAGCAGGCAGGGAGTATTGAATAGCTGTCCTGCTTCACTTGAAAAGGAAGTTGACCTTGGGGAGTTTCAGGAAAAAGAGATACTTCTGACTTGTTTCAGTAACCGTGGTCAAAAACTCCCAGGGTTCTGTGTCTGCCGCCTTACAGAGGTTTGGTTAAGCCTCAGTTTCTTTATTAGACGTGTGGAGATTATAACACCCACTTCACCTCCTGGTATGGAAAATATCTGATATTCAACAGCAGAATAGTCTGTGTCATGGCTTGGGGGACAGAACTGGCACACACAAATCTTACCAGGAAATGGGCGCCCCCAGAGGTTCGAGCCATGGCTTTTCCTGTGTGGCTCTATCACAGACAATCTTAATCAGAGGTCACTGCGCTGGGTCACTGTGGTTCGCTCTTAGTGGTCACTGGGAGATCTGTGCTGATGCAGAGAGCACACACGCAATGGCTGTGGTTTACAGACTTGTTTTCAAGCAAGCATGATACTCGGCGTGCAAAGGTCATCAGCCTCATTCTCCACAGACCCGCATCCCGCTCTCTCTGTTCTCTAATGTCCAGCCTTCTGTGTACCCTGACTTAAACACATCTGTCACAATACACACTTGACATCTGGGAAATGTCCATGTTACAACCAGACACAGACATAGAGACACGGTTGGCAGGCTCGGGGTGGGAGGCAGATGTTAGACACTCAAATCCTGGTTCTCACACAGAAGACTGTGTGGCCTTCTGTAGATCATGAACGTCTCTGGGCCTTAATTCTCCCTCATATTTAAAGCATAGGCAATAATGGTTCTTACTTTTAAAGATGTTGACAGTTACACATATTTGTTGATGGCTTAGCCCAGTGCCAGGCATGTAGAACCAAGGCAGTGAAAGACTGGATGTCAGCCGTGTTGTTATAGTTACCAGCTTTACCCCAATGTGATGTTTTTTACCTTTGGTCACCAAATAAGATCTTTCTGTGGAACTTCTTAAAAAATTATTATTACACTTATTTTGTGTATATATATGTGCACACCTGCTATGACCCATGTGTGGAGGTCTGAGGATAGCTTGTATTAACTTGTTTTTCTCCTTCTACCATGTGGGGTCCTGGGGATGGAACTCAAGTCATCAGGTTTGGCAGCAAGCGCCTTTATCTGCTGAGCCATCTTGCTAGCCCCTTTTGGAGCTGTTTTTCCTGGCTTTGATGATAGTTTGGAGAGAGCTACCCAAACACTTAGCTTATAAGAAAACCAAGCAACTGAAAGCCACAGAATACCACTTTCCTGCACGTGAAGCCTGCTGGGCTGTGGGGATTCTGATTTTTTGGTCATGGTAAAAACAATTCTCTAACTAGGAAAGTGGGGGCTGGGTAGACTGTAGCGGCCCAAAGGTGGTGTCCCCATGAACTCCCCGAATACTATCTACCCTGTTCCAGAAGTATCTCAGCAAAGAGATAGAATGTTCTTGAAACCTCAGCCTCCTCCTCATTCATCCCTAAGCACTCAGAGGGACACTGCCTTCTTTTCACACAGGCTGTTTCTGAGGGACAAGACAAGTTTTAACAGAGGGTGACACACAATTTGATTGCGATACAGTGGGTGCATTTCCAAGAATTATTCTGTAGGGGAAGATCCACAGATACGCCACTTGCTTTGCTTCATCTTCATTTTTAAGTTATCAAAGAAAGGGGGAGTTGGGAAAGCATAGCTTGGTGGAAGAGGTAGTACCTAGCATATGGGAGACCCTGGGATTCCATTCTGCAGTATCATGAAAAATTTGCAATTGATTAATTTAAAAAAAAAATTAAGTGTGACTTTCTGGCACGTAGAGGTTGAAGTGCTCTTATTGGCTGTTGGCTTCTGATTGTGTTGAGGGCAGCAATATCTGTGATATGGGTGTGAACCTTCCATATGATCTGTTTGATGGACTCAGCAGCAGGCGGGCTTTTTGGAATAGTGAAACAAACTGCATTTGTTCTGTGCCTTTGCATCTATGGAACACATCTATACTTGGCTGTGAGCCTCCGCCGGTGGCACCCACAGCCACCTCTGTCCCCTTCACGATGGGCCTTCTCCAGACGGATCTGTTTCATGTTAAATGAGTGACAGAGGCAGTTTTTAATGGAATAGACAGAGGGCAGCAGCCACATCTGAACGCATACCCTAATGGGGACAACTTAATTAGCCATGTCACCTACACACAACCTGGAGCATAGTAAAGCTCAATTTGGCTCAAATATATTTAGAGACCACCTGGTTTTTTTTCTTCCTTTTTTTTTTTAATTAGGCAATTATGATGTGGCCCGAATTGAGAAAGTCAACACTCCTGAAACAACTATTTAAATACTTAAGGAAAATGAATTGTTCTTGGACTCAAGCCAGGTATTTGATGGGTTCATAAAATGTCACTTACCTCCTGGCTTGAAAACAGAAGTTAACTCTAATACAAGTTTCTTGCCCACCTACCAAACCCTTGATGTCGATGGGTTATGGAGTAAGCACTGGGGTAATATGATGCCAAGTTAATGAGAGGGGTTTGTAATTAGCACACACTCATATGCACACTGTAAAAACAGGGCAGCAAGGAAAGTCTTCCTACTAGGCTGTGTGATCAAGAAGTAATTAGTTAATGTATATATGGCTCAAGTATATATAAATGAAATGGATGATTATTATAATTATGGAGAGCCCAGTTCAAAATCCACTTCAAGTTCAAAGAATAGTAATTTATAGATCTAAGTATAGACGCAAATATTCGACTCCGTAAAAATGCTTATTCTAGGGCCATTCCAGGTATTTAATAAGCATACTCATGGCTAAGATTTTACTTCTTTCTCTCTCTTAATAAAGGATCTTAGGTGGTACAAAAATGCCTGATTTCCTTATTAGACTTTAAAATTATTTTAATTAAAAATGCTTATAGGAAGGGTAAAGAGAAATGTTGGTGTTTCATGCAGAAACTTGGTTAATCACAGTGTATACTGGTAAACAGTTAAGAGACTGAGGTTTAGATACTCTGAAAGCTAAGTCCATATGGAAAATAGAGTGATAAAGGTGATTTCCTAGCCACCAGCTTTAGCTATTGCTGGACATTCAGGAGGTGAGCAGCTTACATCCATGAACAACCTGTAAAGACTAGAGCCCCACAACACACCAAACCAGACTGGTTTCAAAGTGAATTCAGGAGAGTCGCTTGCCATCTGATCTGAGCCATGAAGAAGAAATGCCACCATTCCATTGTAAGCAAGTGCTGAGATGGGACAGAGGGAAGCTAAACAGAACCAAACAGAAACACACATGGTACATTCAAAGACAGCCCAGCTGGGCACACAGGAAAGGATAAAAGGAGTAAGAGGCTCACAGTAAGGACAGAGGTATGGGAGACATCAGTTCTAAAGGACCCTGAGCACTTGCTAAGGAGTTTGAACTTATTCACTACCTGGCTTCAAGGCTTTGGAACAGAACGAGCTGAGTGTGTATCCACATGTTGGTAGGGGTGATGTACTCTACCTGTCCAATGTTTAGCTGCACGGTCTCAATCACCATAAAGACACAACAGGATGAAACAGCCATAACTGCTAATCAGATTTCATAAGTCATCTATGAATCTCAAAAAATGTTTCTAATAATTAATAACTGGGGTGATTCACAGTCAAGTTCAAACTGACATATTCTCTAAGAACAAAATGGGAGCAAAGCTTGCCATGGTAGACCAGTTATCCCAGGTGTTGTCAGTAGGTCACAGCCACAGGCTGGGACTCTCTCATCAGCATGTCTGATGCCCAGAGGTCCAGGCACTTCCTTTGTCCATCACCCTCGCTTCACGTGCCAAGGGGCACTGAGCAGTGTTTGTGTCCTTTTACTTCTAGTCCTGACTCCACCACGGCATGCAGCATGTCTCTCTCTTCTCTCGCTAATGCAATGCTTTTTCTATATCCCTCATGCCTATAAGATTCCTATACCTAAAAGTAAAGATGAGTGCTGGGAAGTGGGCTCAGTCTGTATATTATTTGCCTTGCAAGTGTGAGGACCCAAGTTTGATTACCCAGAACTCAGGTTTAAAAAAAGAAATGGCCATATATGGTGGCTGATGCTTATATTCCCAGCACTGGTAAAGAAGGGACAGAGGAATCCTAGGGTTTGCTGGCCAACTAGCCTAGTCAACTTGATGGACTCCAGGCCAATTAGAGACCCTATTTCCAAACACAGAAGGTGGTTGGCACCTAAGGAATGACAGCTGAGGTAGGTTGACCTATGGCCTTTGCGTGCACTTGAACACACATGTGTATATACACACATACACCTGCACACACAAAGGGAGTAAGCGAGCACTTTTTTAGCAGTACGGAGGATGGAACACCAGGGTCTCATACTTGCTAGGCCAGATCTCCACAACAAAACTACAAGCAGAGCCTATTTTTACTTTTGAGACAGCATCTTGTGAGGCTGCACAGGTTGGTCTTAAACTCAGAATCCTCCTGTCTCTTTCTCCTGAGTATCTAGGATTAAAGACCAGACTCATCAGGTTCAATTACAATGAACAATAAAAAACAGAACTTACTTTGACAGAAAACATAGATGTTTTATGTAAGGGACCTATTATGAACCCAAGGCAAAGAACACATTCTGTGGGGATTTCTAAGGCTTGGTACTGCTAAACCAGAGAGTTCTTTGCTGTGAGGCTGTCTTGGGTACCACAGAATGTTTAGCTTCTTCTCATTAGATGTTGGGAGTTCTATCCAGATGTGACAATAATAATTTTTGCACACATGCACATGGATGGATAATATCTGCAACCCCTTGAGAACACATGCTGGAGATTTCCAGCATGGTTTCCTGGATACTTAGCTCTGGGGAGGAAAGGGGTTCTCTGTTGGAAAATGGATAGAACTGTGCCCAAGTGTTCCACTGCCACTTTGGCCTCCTGTACTTTTCGGATCTGCCAGAGGTAAGTTCCCCATGATAGAAGGTGGCCTCAGGCAGTGATACCAAAAGAAGCCTCAAAGGCTTTGCCTGCTTGAGAGAGCCTTCAACATCTCCAAAAATGCATGATGACATGGAGGCTCCTCTTTGCTTTCTATAGTTGGTAGACTTGGGAGAAAGGATGAATTTTGTGCATCTTCTCTGAGGACTTAAACCCCTCACACATCCAGCTTCCTAGTGTGGCGTGAGACTGCTCTCAGGAAGGAAGGAGCTCCTTCTCTCCAACGTGAAGTCACGACTAGCCATTGATACTCAGGAGGCAGAGCAGGCGCAGATGCGGGAATATGTCAGATGGAGTTGCGGGGCATCTCCATAGTTCACCTCTGCAGCCTGCAGGCCTACAGCCCACTCACTTTTCTTATAATGGAAGTTCATCTGGAACCTAAGTATCACTGTTCTGCTATCAAACCCCCATCTTGCCTTCTTTGAGAGAGAAGAGCAGGTAGCTGTTGAATGACAGAGATGAAGGGAGTAAAAGTTGGCCTAGGAGTTTTGATATATTTCATGTGGATTTCGGTTCAGATGGTTTTGCGTCAAACAAACAAGAATTTCAAGACTCTGGTACTTCCTGGGGAGTAAAATCAATGGCGGATGACGTACTTTACAAGAGGCATTTTTGTGGTTAGTGTCTTTTCACACCTCTCTTCTGGCACTTAGAATCTAATCATTTCTCTGTGGTAAGAGGCATTAGCTATAGGAAACTGGTTGAATTCAATTAATCAATGAAAGTGGCTTGCTCATCTTGTTTCCCTTCTCAGAAAAAAAAAAAACAAAAACAAAAACCGAGGGCTGTTCGTTCTAGCCTCAAGTCCTCTGACGGATGCTCAGACAGTGTGTGCTCACTGTGGCTTAACTAAAGACAGCAGTGCTTGTGGTCCTTATAATGAGGGTGGGGAGGCTGTAAAAGTGAAAACGCCACAACGGGACAATAGGTGTCCTCGTTCACCAAATCTTGAGCAAATGAAACAGCAGTCATTCCCCCCCAAACAAAGATCAGTTTACAGGAACAACAGCTCAAAGGGCGAACTGGCTTGAACAGGGGGAAGATGAACAATCTAGGGATGCAGGATGAGGACAAGGAAGGTTTTGAGTAAGTTAAACCTCCTGACTGACAAAGAACCTACAGAGAGCGGAGCCAGGCAACTGAAGCATCCTTTTATTCGGGACTCAATGGAAGCTATTCAAGCCAATATGGTTTGATTTAGCAGATATTAACTGCCGCTAAAGACATGCAAATAGAATGCGTCAGCGAAAGGAGAGCAAGATAAACAGGAGAAAACCACACTGGCTACGAAAGGAGAAGAGAACAGAGATTGACATTTAAAGAGCAGATGGAAAGGATATGACAACGCAGAGAAAGGAAAGATGTGTACCTGAGCCACAGAAAGGAGGGGAAGGGACGTGAAGGGGACAAACCCAGCGGTGTCCCCCCTCCCCCGCCTCTTCGAGAGGAGACACTTGAGCCTGGGCTGTAGGTCACGCAAACACAACACAGGCACTTAATAAATACTTATTAAATAACTCAATGGACATGCAAAACTTCCTTCTATTCTCGAAAATTTCAGCTTTTACGCTATACTGAATTAATCTGTTTTGGTCCTTTGGAGATGGTTAAAACCACAAACAGCTTTCATGGTAAGTCTCCAGCAGCTATTCGTTTAGAGAGGGCTCCATGAGCCTGACCCCATACCCCTGATACAGGTTGTCAGCACACAATCAATTAGAAGGTCAGGGTACAGTAGTTGGGCCACTGCACTGAGAGTCAAGAGACCAAAGTTCCAAAATTGACTCTGCTGCTAAGTGGTGACGCTGAGCCAGCCACTTAACCTTTCTGAGCTCCTCTTTCCTCTCAAGTCACAGGAGTGACTTGGACTAGATAACTGTCAGGACCCGCTCCTGAGACAGGAAGGATGCATATGACTGTATCATTATGCATTTTACCCGGTTTCTTTTCTGCCCTGTATGGTCCTGTGTTGAGCGGCTGGTAATACTTTTACCCCTGCCCTCCCCTTTTCTTTCTCTCTTCATTTTGCCAACACTATCTTATATAATTGATTCTGGATATGTTTACCCATTGGTATTATCCGAAGGTGGTTATTTACTATTCTTGGCATTGGGTTTTGTTTGGGTGTGGAGGCAAGGGAAGGAATGCCACTGAGTCTCCTATTGGAAGACCAACGTATGACAGGAGGGGTACATTTTCATGACACTCAGAATGAAGGTTCGTGATTCTGTTGGCTTCTCTCACACAGTTTTGAGTTCACTGAAATTTATATTTGAAGGGTCTCCTCTTTTTCTGTGCCTTTAAAGACTACATTAATTAATGCCCTTGTATACATGGGGCTTCTGATGGATTTTTTCCTCCTACTTTTCTACTAAATAAAAACAGTCTAATTTTTCCACGAAAAGGTATCATCTGGGGGCTGGAGAGGTAGCTTAGTGGGTAAGAATGCTTGCTGGCACTAGAACGAGGGCCTGATTCAGATCCCAGCACCTGCACAAAAGCTGGGCATGGTCATCTATGCACCTGTAACCCTAGCACGTCAGGGGAAAGAGAAAGGATTGCTGGGGCTTGCTGACCACGAGCCTAGCTCCAGGTTCAGTCAGACCCTGTCTCAAAGGACTAAGGCAGAGAGAGGTAGATCAAGACAGCAGACCAGATATATCTGCATACCCGTGAACAAATACACTCTTCACATACAACATACATGCACCACACTCGTACAGATACACACCCACGTGTATAGCATAATGACTAGTGGTACACAGGCCTAACATGATACTTGCACATTTGGACTACAGTATTGCCCTGACATCCTTGGCGCTATGTACAGAAGTATGAGCTACGAATAGAACAAGGCAGGGAAATGAGAAGACCCCAATTCTAGTCTTTAACCTTGCACCAAATCAACCTGGCTTGGCCTTTAATCTCCTACCTACTTCAGTTTGATCATGCTGGACTAGATGCCATCTACAGTTCGAATACTCTACACAATGCCCCCATGGCTAGGAGGCTGTTGCATTGAGCTCTCCCTTTCTACAATGAAGAGTCTATTCCCAACTGGGGAATCATGGAACTCACTCATCAGAACAGCATGCGGCACAGAAACCCAGGTTACCACTGTCCTGTGACTCCTTTAAAAAGTCCATGAGAAAGGAAGGAAGAATGTGAGGCGATTCTGATAAAGGAACAAGATAGCCGACACCCACCAGCTATCTGGAGGTGGAGCACACAAAAGAAATTCCTGCATCCCAGCACTCCTGATGTGAGGAGGCCTGTGGGTGACATTCCTTGTAGGGAATCCCAGATCTGTGGGCAAGAGGCTAGGTGGGTGCAACCCCACTTTTTCTGTCTCCCAGACTTGACTTCAGGGGTTTCTTAACAATTGAGGGGCCTTAAACATCAAACACCGCTCAGCCAGTGGGGACAAGCTGATTCGTTTGCGAAAGATGCTTAGCACTTGGCTCTCTGGGGCCAGGAAGGAGCAAGGAGCAGAGAACAGTCTAGACAGTCACACACTAGGAAAAGGAGCTGCGGGAGCAGGCAATCCCCCAAAGAGCACTCCGTATCATCATATTTGTACAGTCCTCCACAACTTCCCGAAGACTTGAATACTCTGGATATGATGAAGCATAAAAAGTAAACCGTAAACAACCAAACAAACAAACAAACCATGGGAAACACAGAGGTAGTACCCCTTTCCTGAAATGCTGGGGAATTGGAGGCATTTCATATCACTTCTGGATTTTGGAGTATTGGTAGCAATATGTGAACTGAAAAGCAAACTATTCCCAACTCCATAATTGTGCCCATTCTCAGTATCCAGGCTTGAAATAGTGCAGATTAGGGACGCTCAATCAATATAAGCCACTCTGTTCCATAGGCTTGCGACTGTTTTACCTAGCTGGCCACCCCACCTCAACCACTGGTAGGAAGAGGAAGGAAAAGTGGCTTCTTAGTTATACTCTCTCACTACTTAAAAAAAATATATATATATCTATATATCTGTAAGGCCAGGGAGATGGTTCAGAGGTTCAGACTATGAGCATGAATTCCTGAGTTTGGATCCTCAGTACCCGTGTAAACAGCCAGGCATGGGGGCATGCCTCTAATTCCCCAGTTGAAGAGGCAGATATAGAGGGATCCCTGAAGCTTAGTGGCCAGCTAGAGACCCTGTCTCAAAAGGGAAGTGCAGAGTGGCCGGAAGAAGAGACTTGACCTCTGGCTCCAATCTGCATGCACACGCACACGCACCACACAATGCCTATACTAAATCATATCTTCCAAAGCCAGCTACCTTCAATGCATCATCTTATATCATCTGTGAAATAAATCAGGAGCCAATAATGTCATGGCAACCTTTAACAGACCAGAATCGATACAGTCAGAAAACCAGACCCCTTCTATTCTGGCTAAATTTGCCTCGTTTCGGGTGTTTACCTGGATTACCTGGAAGAGAAACAACCTGAGAGGCAGCTGGCAACAACGCTTCTCCCCCAAGTTGGTTCTAAGTCCTGCCTAACATGCATTAAATTACCAAGCCCATCTTTAAATAAACGCGTGCTGTAGCAGCCCCAATTCAAACAGCAATCTTCAATGTCATAATTATACCGGCTGCGACACGAGCCCAGCCAAGATCGTATTTTTATTTTAACAAGCTCCAGTAAGTGCATGAGTGTGGGCTGAGCTTTTTGCTCGATAGTCGATACTTGAAAGCTGGCTCCAACCTTTAATTTACGCCTTTGCTTGTAGCACCCACAGGGCTACGGGGGTTTCTAGAATCAAAGCTGCGCTGCTCCAGCCTTTCATGGCCGTGCTTCTGCAAGCAGCGTGATTGAACTATAGCTCCGTAGAAACTTGTTTTCCCTCCTTCTGGCAGTGCAAGGCAAAACACTACTGCCCCATTCATCTCTGGTGACACCATAATGAAGTCCTGGAATCAATTTATAATAAGCAAAGTGCAAAAAAAAAAACCCCATTGAAAGATTCCATGGTGGGTGCCTTTCATGCATCTCTTGACAGAACACAGGGGGTGGGAGTGGGTGGAGCATGGGCAGTGATACCCAAATCATACCAGAGAAGGGTCCCCAGAGCTTTTTTATCCCCTCCAAAATGATGAAGCAAAAAGAAGCCACTAAGTACACCTGACTGAACTAAGTGAGTCTGTGTGTCTTAAAAATGTTTGGCAACCTCCCTCAGCACACCCCAATCACCCCGAAACCAAAGAACAACACCCTGGAGAGTGACAGCAAGGGCTTTGACCCCTGCAGCTCCCCCTGGATGCCTCATTTCCAGTGGTCCCTAGATAAACACACTGAACTTTTCGCTGTCCCCCAAACTGCTGATCGTCGACCCCTTGAGAGTTTCCACCAGCTCTCTCCTCTTTTGGGAGTGACCTTTCCTTGCTTCAAAGCTTGGCTCAGCCTTTACCTCTTCCAGAAAGCTGCAACTAGGCCTTCATCCTGATCAGGACTCCTCTGTGCGATACGTTGCCATGAACTGTGTGTGTCTCTCTTGAGCAGACATGTACCTTTATCGTGAATCATTCCTGCCCCAGGCTCTTGCTATCTTTTTTCTATGCACCTAGGACATATCCCGTGCTTAATGTATTTGTTTGTATTTAGCATCCACTGACATGTTCAGAAAGAACCCCTGACACGTACACAGGGACCTCATCACAGAGTCAGGAACATTTTGTGACACGCATGCGGTGCTAGGAATGTTGGGTCAGGGACAGCAGAGGGGTCAGCCCAGTCTAAGAGTCAGATGGTTGCAGCCTCCAGCTGCAGCTGCATGCTGGACTTGAGGTCCTGGGCAAGCTGTTCTGCCTCCCTGCGTCCTAGCTTCCTCCTCCATAAGAAATGAAGATGAGAGGTATCACTCACTATTCAATGTAGTAGTCCATCTCACAGTGCCTGACACGGGGGAAGCACTTTACAAACCATGAGGAGAGCTCCGGATGCTGACTGTGGCATGCATCAGTGCTGGGATCCCACAGGATTACATGCTTCTTAGGGTCTCAGAGATGGGAGTTGTCATCCCAGGTCTCCCATTGGCTCCCACCTGTTCAGATCTCCCATGCAAGAGACAGGCCTGGGTTCAAGTGCAAGGTGTGCCAGGTAAGATAAGCTTGGACAAAGTCATCCCCTTAATTCCAATCCTGACTATGTGAGCTGCACTATGGACCTTGTACGGGAGAATATGATGGCATTTATGATAACATCACCCCCTGCTGTATATGAATTCAGTGTCTGTTAGATGGGAGACACTGTTATCAAGTGTCTTTCGTGCGTGTACCCTCCTTTCCAAGTTCCTTACCAGGTAGGTATTGTTCTCTTTCTTCCTTAGGACCAAGAGACATCCAGAGAGCCGGAGAGATGGACCCACTTGACTTCCTCTGTGTGTGGACAGATGCAACTGTGTCCTCAGCTAAGCCAGAAGAGCACTAAGATGCCGCCAAAGAGGGGTGATCACTTTCAGAACAAGGCCCAGTTTGCTGTGGCTAGCTGTGTGAGGGCTAGACCCTTCAGCAGGAGCTAGAAAGTGCCCAGACAGCGTTACACTGTAGAAGACTTTCTGGTTCCCATGGCAACATCACTGAACCTTCTCACCTTTTCCTTTCCACCTACCCCATTATTTCATTTAGGAGTCAGTGTCTGCAGTGTTTACACAAGGCCTAAATGGAAAAGACGATAGTCTTCGGTGCCTTGACTCTCTCCACTGCAAGGTTACAAATTCCATTCCACCTTGTGAAGTGTTCCTGGTTGGTGGACCACTCTCCAGTAGAGTGCCCCGTTCCTATGAGTATAGGGCCAGCACAAATTAGACTGGGTGGGTTATAAAAACATACTTATATTAAGAAGATATGAAGCTAGGAGGGTCTTGAGGTAGTGGGATGGTTTTTGGTAGTTTTCTTTGCCTGCTCAAAACTACTAAATACTATACAACTTAGTATATAAAATCTATTATTTTAAGTCAGTTGTCAGGACGATGCTAGGAATTTAATAAAACAATGCTCAAAAAGCACATGAATCCATTTTATTTCAAAGAGGATATCATTATGACATGTTATGTCCAAAGAGGGAAAGTGGAGTGTTTCATTTTCTTTTTAAATTTATTTTGTTGCTTTTTTTGGTTCATTTTTGTGTGTGACACACACACACACACACACACACACACACATGCACATACGCATGTGCCAAGTATGCAGGTGCCTATGGAGGCCAGAAGAGGGCATCAGACCCGGAGCTGGAGTTACAGTTGATTGTGAGCCTCCCAGTGTGGGGACCAAACTGGGTCCTCTGCAAAAGTAGCAATGTGCTCTTAACAGTTGAGCCATCTCTCCACCCCCTTGCCTTCTTGTTAGCCAGTAAAAGATGTGATGTTTCTCTAATCTTTAAAGAGCCAGGTTTGCCTCAGCTTCACCTCCCCACAGCCTTTGGGGACATGGAGGACAATGGTGTTAGCTTTGCTTTCCTTCCTTCCTCACCCATGCAGTTGCAGGCAAGATATTCCGAAGGAACCTCAGCACTCTTCCCAGCCCTCCTGATGTGGGGGAAGGGCTTTCTCATGGCCAGCCTGGCTGGGGCCATTGCACAATCTCTGTTTATACAAGTGAGTGTGCCCAGCCTCTACCTTTAATTGGCCAATAAAACCAAGCCGGGAGCAAGGCATCCCAGCACCAAGACCCATCAGGCGCCAGAGGCATCCAGTTATCTCCCAGTTATTGGCATCAGAGTGCCAAACACATCTGCTCCCCTCAGCAGCCTTTGCATCAGAAGCCAGTGAGAACACGAGACCCCCGTGCCCCTTGCTTGATAATAACAACGAGGCAATGGCCCGGTCACAGAGGGCAGTGTACACATCTCTGTGTCAGATGCCAAAAAAGTGATTATAAAATTACGAGCAAATATTAGGCATTGCTTTCTAGCTGCGTGCTATTTTCCCCAAGAGATTTCAGGGAAGGCTGGGATTTCATGCATTTAATTAGAGTAATGGACCAGAGTCTGCCAAGTGTATCTGAAGCTAGATGAGGGCTCAGCCTTCTCGTCATACTCTGGGTGCCAACAGATACTTGGGCTGACTGTTCCCTAATGGAGTAGGCCTGAGGGAGGGTGATTGACAGCTCCTCTGAAGGTAGCCATCACACAGTGATAAAATTCACCAAATTATCCAGAGTAGTGGCAGAAGTCTCATAGCTCCCAGAAGCTGGGACAGTGCTTTTAGCAGTACCAACTGTTCAGAATAGCATTTCCTACATGGATGTTCAAAGCAAAGAGGCAAACAGGAAGAATTCACCAGTGCTGGTGGTGTAGACCTCATGTAGGTTGTAGAAAGTTATAGATAAACCGTAACGCCTCCATAAACCACCATTTTATAGTGGATCTCTGCTGGGTGGGTAAAACAAAAACCACAGAAAATATACCCATGACAACCGTGGTTTTCCACTGCCATCAACGATGGGATGCTATGGCGGAGTGGAGCATAAATTCATATTTTAAAGTGCCTTGTTTAATAAATTATTCAAACTCATCTGATTGTACACATAAATTTCTTCTACTCCCACCCTGAACTCTGCCGCACATTCTTTTTCCTGGAGTCAACTGTAGCACATTGGGTCTCTGGGTCCTTTTAAACTCTTAAAAGCTACAAGGAGCTTTGGTTTCTCTGGGTTGTACATCCATTACTACCACATGACAAAAAAAAGTCTGGAAACAGTTAAAATATTTACTTGACACGCATTCAAAAAAATACTCTACCGGAACTTAGCAGAGAATTCCACGTTCTATTTTTTTTCCTTATTTTTCACAAAACTTTTTCATCTGTGGCTTGTCATAGCTGTTTCTCTGCATTCAATGTGTTGCGTGATGTTCTCATGGAATATGTGAGAAGAAAATCCGGTCACACACAAGAAAGTGGCTGGTCAAAGGAAAGGGTACTTTTACATATTTTTACTTTATGTGTATCGCTGTTTTGTCACGGATGTGGGGTCCCCTGGAACTGAAGTTACAGACCACTGTGAGCTGCCATGTCGGTCCTAGGGATTGAACCCAGGTCCTCTGGAAGATCAGTCAGTGCTTGTAACCATTGAGCCATCTCTCCAGCTAAAAGATTACTTTTAATAGTTTTTATACACACACACACACACACACACACACACACACACACACACACACACACACACACATAGGGGTGGGGTGTGAGGGTGTCTCACGTAGCCCAGGCTGGCCTCAAACTCACTTTGCAGCCAAGCATGACTTTGTGCTTTTGATCCCCCTCCTCCACCTGAGTGCTGTGTATCACTGTGCTCACTCAGCCCTCCACCACCCTGGGAAAGGGCTTCCTACATATTAAGCAGGCCCCACCCTGAGCCATGTCACTGGCCTCTTTCAGGGATTCTGATCTTCTATAATGCTTTGCAGACTTGACAAGTGGGAATTTTCCTTTTTTTTTTTTGTTCATGTTGTTTGTTTCCAGGCAGGATTTCACTCTGGAGACCAGGCTGGCCTCAAACTGACGACAAACTTCCTGCCTCACATGTTCTGGGTTGAGAGGTGGGAACCGCCACTCCCAGCAAGCCATTAATTAGAATATGGATCTTAAAACCACACCAGCAACTTGACGCTCTGCTCAATTCAAATCAGTTGCTCTATCTTGTCCTATGGCTGAGCCTCAAAGCCTCGCACGGTTTTGTAATCCTATGCATGGGTTTCACAGAGATGTTGGTTCACTGAGTTCTGTAGTTTTCCTAAGTGGTGACACATCTCTTTATCAGATACCATCATCTCAAGGGCTCACCATGGTTAGCTCCCCGCCCCCACCATCAGCACGGCTCCTAAAGTATCAGGTCGATCATGGGGTTGGACACAAGTATTCCAAACCTGTCATTTCTGTATGCAAGACTGAACTTATTGACAATAAACACAGCTGACTGCTCTCCTCCACACGACAGACACTTGGTTCCCTTCACAGAGGCGGTGACATGTACCCAAGACGGAATTAACCATAGCCAGCCCATTCTGTCAAGCACAAGGATTTCCATGCAATAAGTACCAAGTTAGCTTTCAGGGCAGACAGGGTACAATGCTTCTCCCTGGAGACAGAATGGTGTTTCAGAATGAAACACAAGTTTCCCATAGAGTGCTCAGAAGCTATGTACTCAGTGGTCAAAACAGAATAAAATCGGAGTAGAAAAATGGCTCAGCAGTAAAGGAATTTGCCGTGTGAGTCTAGAGACCTGAGTTTGATTCCTATATTTCACTTAAAGGTGGAAGGAGAGAGCTGACTCCAGAGTTGTCCTCCGACCTTCATAGGTGAGCAATGGCGTGTAGTATACCTCCCTGCCCATCCATATCACGCACACCCACCTACCAACAATAATAGTATGAAATTTTTAAATTAAAAGTTAGTATTTTTCATACCATTTCATCAAGGACATTCTTTAGTAAAACTGGCACTGAATGTTGCTTTTTATTAACACCAAGTGTGTAATAACGAAGAAGTCCATGGGCACTGGCACAAGAATACCAGAGCTTGGACCCAGGCAGCATCCAGCAATTTTACCTCCCAATGCCGTTCACCATTTGGGGCAGGAGGTTGGCAGTGCACAAAGAGCAAACACTTTCTTAAGATTTTCATGTAATTCCTTTTAGTCCTTTCGAGCCCACGAGAGGACCCTGGGAACGCTCTGAGACCCCTGGGTCACACACAGAGGACCACTGTCTAGAGGACAGAGACAATAAAACCCCAAAGAGCTCTAATCTGCTCAAGGCTGGTGTCCGGGTAGAGTTGGGGGTAAAGAAGATTTCAAAGGGTTAGCTTAATTCTGCTGCCACCCACCTGTCCTCTCTGCTTTTATTTACTTATTAAAAAAAAATTCAACTGTGGAAATTCAGTACAAATTCTGTGTTTTAAAACAAAACCTGGTGAGATGTCTCAGTAGGTAGAAGAGCTGGCCGGGGGAGTCTTATGAATTTGAGGTGGACACCTAAAACCCACTGTAAAAGGGAAGCGCTGATTCGTGTACACCAATGTGTGTGTGTGTAAGGGGTAGCAGGCACGCACGCACACACACACACACACACACACTCATAGAAACAGATAGACCTGTACAGTTGATTTCATTAGCACTGCTAAGAAAGGAAGATACTGTATACCAAGCTACTGAAAAATTATCAAACCAGCATGAGTTAAAAAATAAAAAAAAGTCTAGTTCAGCCCCTATCCACAGCCCCACCTTTAGCCCTTCCACATCTTGAGTACTTGGGGTGCATTCTTTCCAGTGTCTTCAAAAATAATCGGGTGCCCTAATTCAGCCAAATGCAAATGAATACTCCCCTAAAGAGGCCTTATTATAATTTCCAGCCCTTGATGTCGACATAATCCCTATAGTTCCCTAACTTCTGGCTTTCTAACTTCTGTTTACTGATGCGCTGCCTCTGCCAGCTCAGTATAGCATCAATTAGTAACACTGTGTGTTGATTAAGTTTCCCTGGAGCCCCGAGAAAGCTGCTTTGTATTTATTAATGACCGCACTGGGCACTACTATTTTTCAATAGCATTTAAAAATGAGTAAATTACTAAAGCTAACTATAAAAGCATCTCAAATTTCAAAGGCAAGGAAAAAAGAAGAAAGAAAGAAAAATGAGCATATTATTTCAAACCACCCCTAATACTTGGGTGGCTGGTTTTATTTTCTGTGTAATATTAAAGGGGTGTGTGTCTTCAGCTCTTGACTCTTGCTCTAACCTCAGCATTTTGGAATACACATGACTTGAGTCAGGGAACAGAGACACAGACCCGGTGATTAATTAAGAGCCGGTTTAACAGGTCTAAATTTCATTATCACATATACAGACACACGCGCGTGCGCGGACAAACCCTCCCCCCCACCTGATTCATCAAGACTCCACCCACAAGGTTAATGAGAAGCGGGTGGGGGGAGAAAGGATGGAGGACTCTCTAAATTGAGGTCCCATTTTATGTTGTCAAGGGTAATTCAACAACGGAGTACGAGTTCACCCAGTTGAAACTGTCCTATTTGGTAGAGAATTCCATGTAGCCTATTACGTGAAGTTTGGAATCTTCACCCCGATAACAGAGTTTGCTACCTGAAGGAAGCCAGAAAGGATCCAGTCTCTCCTGTGATGAGTCTTTCCTAAGTAAAAGTCAAGTGAGAAGCAGGAATAAAGTTCTCATTTGCCCTCCTTTTGTTTCCGTCACTTATGAAATGAAGATCTGTAAGCCATCTACCCCAAAACAACAGAAAACTGATGAGCATCCATGAAGTCCCCGCCCCCCACCGCCCAGCAGGGATTGGGCTATGAGGTAAAACACCTCAGTACACTCCCTTTGTCTTCAGCTCCCCCTTTGATGTGCAAGTCACTGGTGGAGTAAACTGTGCTGACTTTGATGTTGAACTTGGAGACTTTCTTGTTACCAGCATGCCTACAAGGAGAGCTGCCAGTCACTTCTCACATCTGAACAACCATGTTCCTTTACGGCCCCTCTTTTACAAGCATCAAATCCTTAAATACATGTTTTCCCCATTGCGGCTGATTACCGTGCTATCTGTGGTGGGGGAGGGCTGTGCTCAAATATAATTGCGGCACCCACGTTTTCTGTAAACACCCCAAGGCATCATCAGATGGCTGGTAACCAAACTTCTTCAACAAGAAGAAGCTTAAGCGCAAAACAGATTTCTAGCAAATAAAAACATTCCGCAGAAAACAACTCGAGCCATCTTAACAGTCAAAACGAGTTCAGTCAGTATTTCCCCTAAGCAGCCATTTGAAATGACACAGAACCGTCTAAGCCACTTCAAAAGGGTTTGAGGAGGCAACAGCAGCAGGGGGCTTCAGGAGGCTGCCAAAAATTTGAACCCTCTTAACTCAATGGCAATGAACTTTGTTTCTCTGCAGTGGTGGAGGCAGGAAACTTCTGTTAGAAGATTTTGCTGGGTGGAAGTCTAGCGTTCCCCATACATTTCTACCGAACCAGAGAACAGGCAATATGCTCGTCTTTGAAAGAGTGCTACTGAAGTTCCTGTGCCAACTCCAATCAGATTTTCATTTCAAACTTTGTTTTAATCGCTCCTGAAAATGTCAAATATTATCCCCACTTTAAAAAAAAAATTAAGTACACTTAAGGTGCTTACAGCACACTACAGTGGTTTCCAACAGACCCTTCTCTTTCTGATCAACATTACAACGAAACCCAAGTTCTTAGGGATACCAGGCCTCGGAAGAAGTAGGGACAGGATCTTCTCCATGCTAGAACTTAGTTCCGGTGTTGTACACTGTTTCTGCCTCCAAGTCAATGCAAACAAATCTGGAGATACATTTCTTCAGGATTTGGGGCTTTAATGTCCAGTCGGGAAGACAATTACAGTGGAATACAGTGGTGAGGGCTGTTTGGTGGTTTCATTGTTCAGCCACTCCCCACCCCTAGGTTTCAACTCAACCATCAAAAATGGAAAAGTCTTTGGGCTAGAACTTGATAAAACAGGGCTGTAATTTGCCAGAACTAAGTCTGGGCATATTTGTTAATATTAATGAAAGCCTTCTTGTTTTAAAATGTATTTAAGTAGCTGGCATAGCAATTACCTCTCTCTACCTTAGAATTTTCACTTCCAAAAGGAGCTGGTTAGCCGATTGAAGTATCTTTAGCAGTTATGGCTGGGGACAGGGAATAGGGAAGTCGGGAAGCTTCTGTTTGCCTTTCTCACTTCTTGAACTAGAGACCAGCTCACCTTTCAACTTTAACAGAAACATTTTCATTAAAGCAGAGCTCTGGAAAAGACCTTGACAGATGTCAATCAAAACCTTCTAATTTTACAAACCGGGAAAGAACACAAGTGAAAAAACCCTGCCAGTTACCACACAAGATCTGACCTGGAACCCACGTCTTCATCTTCTCCCGCCTCCCTCCGCACGTAGGGGCTTTCCACTCCTCAGCACTGCGCAGCCACACTGGGGACCAGATGACTCACGCATAAAATAAAGGTGTTGAACTTGAGAGATTTCTCAATCAGGATCATCTGTGCAGCTTAAAGTTTACCAGCACTTGTGATCCACCAGTACCGTCAGATCAAACTCACCAAAATCTCATGTAGCCCATGCACGCACGCACGCACGCACGCACGTACACACACACTTTAAAATTTTATATTTGGGGGCTGGAGATATGGCTCAGTGGTAGAGCACTGGCTGTTCTTCCAGAGGACCCGGGTTCGATTCCCAGCCACTCACAACTATCTATAACTTCAGTTCCAGGGGATTCTGATACCTTCATACCAATCCACATAAAATAAAGTTAAATAAATTATTAAAAATATATAAAAACAAGATGTTTTTGAAAAATTAAAAAATATTACTTTTAAACACGTGTGAGTATGTGCACATGCGTACAGGAGGTCAGAAGGAGGCCAGAAGAAGGTGCTAGGGGTACACGTGGCTGTGAGCCACCTGATATGAGTGCTTGGAATAGAACTCAGACCCCCTATAAGAGCACTGAGTGCCCTTAAATACTGCTCCATCTCTCTAATCCACAGAGCCTGTACGATTTGAAAGCTCAGTCTAGTCTAATATCCGAACAATATTGGGTGCTGAGAGACCAGATGGCCTCTGAGCTCCCATCTAGGCCTATCACAGGTGTTCAGCACAGGCCGAGGCAATTCTGTGATTCGGCTCTCTCATGCTCACCCACGAAACCATCGTAACTGTGTCAGGCTGGCTGCGCCACTGCAGTTACCTGTACGAAAGCAGTTGGTCTGTTTACTGAAACATCCCCCACCACAGTACACACACACCAAGGACACCGTATGTCATGGTCACTACTGGTCCCCACAGCCCACAGCGCTGAAGCGGCCACAAGCAACAGGGTATTGCACAACCACTTCCCAGGGTCGGACTGCTTTGGAGAGCTGTCTGACTCCACAGCTCTCAGAGTCCAGCTTTTACTGGCTTTGCCGGATGAGAACTCACTCTGTACAAAAGGGAGGGTGTGTGGTTATATGGACTCAGAGGCAGGGTGTCTGGTTATTGAAATCCGAGACAGGGTGTCTGGTTATTTGGAGGCAGAGGTAGGGTGTCTGGTTATTTGGAATTGGCTGCCTTCACCCCACTGCAGACACATTCAGCTGATGTTTATACCCGAGAGAGGCTCTTTTGTTAACAGGAAATGCTGGGGAGCTTGAGGGGTAAGGAATCTACGTTGTTGCTGAAAAGAAAAACAGAAATCCACAACACGGGAAAGCCATTGCT
This sequence comes from Microtus pennsylvanicus, assembly GCF_037038515.1. NCBI lineage: Eukaryota > Metazoa > Chordata > Mammalia > Rodentia > Cricetidae > Microtus > Microtus pennsylvanicus. The sequence goes on from NC_134581.1 coordinate 51,241,317, forward strand.
GTTTCCATTGTCATTGGCCTGGACCCTGTGGCAGACTCCCCCACCTGCTCTGGAGATAGAGTCCCCACCACACACAGGGCTAGAATTCCCTGAGTCCATGTGGCTAACAGAGGCCAGAGCTCCAGACAGTGTCATTCAGAAAAGGAGAAAAGAGCTTCGGTGTCATAGGCACCTCTATCAGCCACCTAGACTGCCGCAGGACCCTCTCCTGTTTCAGTCATTTGAGGTTAGGAGATCTGGGGGGAGGTAACATTTTACCCACTTTCTCCTCCACACTTGTGGAAAGCAAGGCCACAGAAAACTAGCTGAAGTGTGGGTCTTACTGAAGTGATGGCAGGAACCCCTCACTGTGGGTGCCCAGATCTGTCACCCTTCAGTGGGATCAAGGGGAGTCTATGTTTACCCTAAGATGGTTTCACTGTCGGAGCCTCGCTTTCTTTCCGTAGTTAGAGGCCAGAGCAGGACTTCCCAAACCTCTCCAGTCCTCGGGACCACCAGAGGCAGAACTCTGTGCATCCTATAGGATGGTGATGATTGACAGCATCTAGGAACCACTGAAGAAGGAGAGCACCTCGCTGCCCACCCCAGCTCTGACTGCTTAGCACACAAGGGTGTGTTAGCAAATTGAGGCCCAAGGATGCCTGCATCAGAAACACCCAGGATGCTGATTAAATCCACCCTCTGGGCCCCACCCTACAATGACTCCATTAGGCCATCTTTAGGTGGGACCCAGTAATCTGCCTGTTACCAACTTGAGTTTTACTCCAGGGTTTGGGAACCAGTCTTAGGCAGGATCATTAAGCATTAACTATTCTGTAGTTAACTCTTAGATTCCTTGAAAGCAAAACCATGTTTATACATAAGTGTAAGAGCCGGCCTTCTCCAGTTATATTAATGTTTCATGGGATGGCTGTCCCCTTGGTTTTAAGTGGCATCTACCTCTGAAAAAGTACAAACTCGAGAGCCCGACAGGCTCAACACCGTCTTCTCTGGTTCACTGTGGCTGCCAACATCTTGGTATAGTTTAAAAATGCTGACTCATGACTCGAGACACCCGACCGACAGGAAGGGCTTGAATCTGACTATAAAGGCATACAAGTGGCACCAGAATGATCGAGCACATAGGAGACACTTAAGCATGTCCAAAATAAATATTTACATTTGCACTGCGCTCTGCAGAAATCAGAAGCGAGACCTGAAGACAACAATCCATGGGGAAAGAAAAGGAAGCGAAGAGGGTGAGGATCACACTTCTGCATGGCTCGCTTTGAAAAAAAACAAAACAATTTGCTTCAATAACTGATCTCAACCTAACCACAAGTCCTCACTTCTTGAACCACGTCCTTATTTCTAAGATCAAAGGGCCAAAACAACAGTTTCTTGGCCCCCCATCCCTTCTTCTTGTTGTTGCCTGCCTTGTTTTTCATGAATAGTTGCAGTAGCCTCTTTGGAGCAGCAGCCAGCCAGACCCGTCCTCCTTTAAAGTCGCACAGCGTCTTTCTTCCATCTTGGTTACCTCAGCTATTACAGCTCGGGTCCCAAATTTTAAGTGACAAAAATCGTACCCTAGCTTGGGTTCTTACACCTCTGGGATGCACCCCACCCCAAAGGCATCTCAGCGGGGAAAATCAGTACCTGCTGTGCCTCTGGCTCCTCCACAGAGGGGAGGTAGTTTCATGGTTGACACTCAAGGTCAAACTCAAATCTCACTAAAGGTCCCACAAGTTATGCAAACAAATTCTGTCCACAGATTCTATACCGAGTGCTTTTATGTCTTTCGTTAGTTTGGGTTGTCTGTTTTTGAGGCCTGTCTTTTGTTTTATGAGTTGCCGCAAACTCTCCTTTGTAGCTGAGGATGACTTTCAATTTTGGATCCTACTCTCTACCTCCTGAGTGTGAGGATTACAGGAGTGTTCTACCCTACCTCCTTTATACAGTTTGGAGGCTTGAACTCGGGGCCTTCTGTATGCTAGGCAAGCACTCTACCTGCTGAATGAACTAAATCATCTAAGTCTTCATAAATCAAGGAGCTAACTGTTTCAACGCCCATGTTTGCCAAAAACATCATCAGTGATTCTAATTATTGACTTTTTCTCTTTATTTTTTTCTGAAAAGATCTTGATTTGAAAAAAGAACAATGCTGTGTTTCACTGGCCTATATTTTTAAAAAAAGTCAAGGGTGGAAAATAGAACAGAAGTGGAAATTTTGGGACAAAACAAGAATTTTTATACAGGTTGTAACTGCTCACAAACCAAACGCCACTTGGCTTTAGAACAGATAACAGAGCATTGCAAACAAGCCTTCAGAGAGCTTAAGTTTCTTAAATGCGTCCCTTCCTTCCTTCCAAGAAAACTTTAGAAATTCATTATCTAATTCTAATACATCATTTCTAATAACTGCATAAGAGAATGAATTACACTTTTGAATCTGGTGGAGAATGCCCCTTAGCGCTTGAGAAAATATTCACAACCTTTGACCTTTTCCACTAGCCTGATGGGAATTTCATTTCACCAGGCTTTTGCCTGTCTTGAGCTAGTATCCACTAGAGGGCAGCCTTATCTCAGATGTGATACTGCTTTGCAAAAAAAAAAAAAGAAAGAGCTAGAGCTTGTAATGTGCCTATTATTTTTGTGATTTTTTTTTCCTGGATAGTTTACAGTTTAAATGACCAACATAAGTCAAATAATGTACCCATAAGACTCCACTTTTACAAAGATTACCATATGGACTGGTCCCCAATAGGGTTATGAAGCCTTTTTTATATACTTTAGTATGTTTCAAACAAAGTTTTGGTTTTTTTTTTTTTTTTTTAAATCTCTAACTCCATGTGGTGAGTTAAGCACCAAGTCAACCATATCACATTCGGCACCTGGATCTCATTCTTGGCATCAGAATTTCAAGTGTTTCTAGAAAACTGAAGTGCGCTTGTTAGATAAGAAGGCTGAACCATGAACTCTGACTGAGAGGGGAGGGAGAAGACCAGCAGAGAGCGGTGTGCATGTGCTCACTTCTCCTAGTTCCCAACGGCAGCCTCCAGCTCCAAGGATTGCGGGCACCCCATCAGCGCTGCAAGGCAGACTCCGAGCCAGAGGACCACAAGAACAAGGCAGAGATGACTGCTTGGTAGGAAATGACTTTTCCAGTTCAACACGGAATAAGCAACCTCTAGAAATAGGAGCACCCCATCACAGGAGGTGTTCAAGCAGAACAGGACATTCATGTCACAGGAATGTTGTGAACACCCACTCGCGGATGGGATGTTTAATCTGAGTGCCTTAAAAGTTTCAACGCTCTCCGAGCCTCGTCAATAACAGCACACCTCGATCAGGCAGCTGGAGAGGTTAAGTGCCCCGTCCGGCAAGATGCGAGTTTCTGCACCTTTCCAAGAAAACTCCTATTTCTGCTGCTGTGAAAGACACCGAGTTTCTCAACAGCAGGTAACATGTTCCTGGCCGATCAACACCGCCATGCTTAAGGGTGCTGCTCACGAGCGTTCGACCATATGAAGCACAATGAAATAAAGAGACACATTTGTGAACCCTCTGCCAAAAGATAAATGGGACAGACAGACGACAGTCAAATCTTCGGTAGGAGTCTGTCATAATGGTGACTCCTTGCACAGGTCGGCTGAACTTCATGATGCTACTCTGTATTATTTAGGAAAGTCTAACTTAGGTTTCACCCAGATCTTAATACCAAGCAGGCTTAATGAAAATCATGAAGAGAAATGAGAAGCAAATAAGAATAACCCCATTTGTAGCAAATTGATTTTATTAAAGAGTAATTTAAAGATATTAGGCTCAGCAAAGCATTACATAATTGAATTTATTTTCCCTCATATAAATGGCAGACTTATCATTGACACTAACTAGAGGTAAAGTTATGCACAGGACATTTTTATGGCTTCCTTCAGGGGTAGCAGGAAGATGGTGGGACTCAGTGGTCCGGTCCAGGGACTTCCAGCAGTCAGCTGGAAGAAACTGGCTATGGCACATGTCCTGCATGAGCTTCATTTTCTTCAACTCACATGCACGGGACCATCAGACGGCATAAACAGGAGCGTGTCTGAGACACAAAGGGCATGGTTAATGTATACAGACTGATACTCTGTCCCTGCTGGTTTGGAAAACGCCTGGTCAACTTCAGAGGACAGTCAGAAGCAGACGAAAGAAAAGCACTGGCAGGGAGTAAACTCGGCCTTGCTTTCTACAGCCATGAGCGCAGAGGTTCAAGTTAGGCTGTCTCAAAACCCAACAGTTCGCTTAAAAAAGAAAGTCTAGAAGCAAAATATTTCAGGTGCCTCTTGGTCCCACAGTGCCCATTAGCTGTCATGAGCTCTCATTTAGACCTCTTCTCCAGGCCGAGCACTCCGACAGTTTATGGGAAAAGGTTGGTCTGCCATGTCACACACAATACTGATGGCTACAGAGAACTCAGACTGGGAATCTCTCCGTCCAGTAGTCCAAAGGACAGATGGATGGGAAGGATCCTTAAGGAGTGGCAAGATGGGGCAGAGATTCTATCTGTCACTCCTCAAAGGGTCAGCGTGTAGACTTGGAAACCTTATTCAACGTCAGTTCATCCTTGATGTCACAGGTGAATGTTTAAAAATACATTTGAAATTAGAAAAATATATAATCAGCCTAGCTGCTGGTTACATCAAGATTATGGCCACTAAAAAGATTGTGGTTTTTAATGATCAAATATGAAACATACAGACTAAAGCAGCCTCGATGTTTCTGCAATATAAATTGTGAGTATTTAGAAAGCAGAAAAATCCATCTTTTTCTTTTCTTTTGGTGCTAAGGGGAGAAGGAGAGGGGGCCTGGACATAGGAGGCAAACGTTCTACCAACTGAACTATACCCCAGGCCTGCACAAAGCATCTCCTTCACAAAGTATTCCCAGACAACACATTCTATACAAGGAATTTTACTGATAGTGAAAATTTTAAGAAAACTGAATTCCACATCCTGTATCTATTTATTCATCCACCCACCCATCCCTCCACGAAGTTAACTTTTGTACCAATAAATGGCTCTTTCTAAATGTTACCTTCTTAGGAGACACAGAGCTAGTTACAAAGCCGAAGGATGCTCCCCCAGATGTTTGGCAAAGATCTGTTTACTGATCTTGCTGATTGGTATTGTGAACCCCCTGGCTGGGATGGAAAGATGGGAGAAATGGGGACTACAGAACTATGAATTAGATTTAGAGATATTCCACTAAACGTGAAAAACATCGGGGATGAAATTGCACAGCATATATTTGTTTAGATATCATATTGTTTTCTACCTGGGTAATGTTTACAACAACATGGTGCTCAGCTCCACTGATGGCAACGCAGGTGACAGGAGTGTGTTGTCGCTGTGTATGTCCTCTGACATAACTGCCGTACACAGCACTGAGAGACTGCCTATGAAAACGGCACTGAGACGCCATCCCACGGAGAATCAAGGCTCCCTTACCCCAATGCACAACCTCTGTTTTTTAGTATTTCTAATATTTATTTATTACATCTATACACATGTGGGCATGTGCTTCCCGTGGCACACATGTGGAGGTCAGAGGCCAACTTGTGGGAGTTGGTTCTTTTCTTTTACTCTGTCGGTTCCAGGGACAGAACTCAGGTCCTCAGACAGCAAGTGCCCTTACCCAATGAACCATCTCTCAGGCCCCAGACCTTCTGTCTTCCAAAGAACTAAATCCTCTTGAGGAGAGGAAAAAAACAAAACAAAACAAACCTTGGCTCAGCAGTGGCAGCCATTTGAATTTTTGTTTGTCAAGGTCTAACCATCACTTTCTCACTGTTCTATCCATCAAAGGTCCTCTAAATGGGACACAAGTCCCAGGTAAGAGCTACCATAGGAATGATGCTTAAAATGAGGCTAGGAACGGATCCAATTTTCACATGGTGAAAACAAACTAAATTCTTCCGGACTGTTCAAGGTAAGTGTGACATTTATTACCAATACACTGAGTATTTTCAAAGGTTTAAGGTGCCTCGCATCTGTGTGACAAACTGGAGGAAAGATGGAGGCTCACACTGGAGCCTTCAGCCTTCCCAGCCCCTGATGCAAGCAGAGACGGCAGAGCCATCGAACACCAACTGCCCCAGCTCCAAGTCTTAAAGCACTCATCTACGTTCATGATGACCAGAACAGGTGCCCCTTGCTGCCATACTACAAATCATCCCCACTCTTTTCCTGTGCGCAAAGGAGCAATCCAAATGGTGGTGGGAATTTGTTGTTAATTAAATAAACAAACAAGAAACACCGGCGGATGAAATGAGACTTGCTCAAACTCAAGGTTATTACTTCCTAAGCATGGAACTACTTTAAGCCTAAACTAATTTGACAACTGACACAGAGAAAGGGTTTTCTTCTTTGGTGAGTTCAAAAAGGCCCGGTTTAATGATGTTTAAGAAACACCATTAAATCAGGCAACAAAGAGGACATCTCTCTTTTATGGTGGCTTGTTCTCCCATCCCCTACTCACAGGCTTCTACACACCAGCAAGCTACCCTATGAAGAAGAGCCTTTCTGTTTTGCACGGAGAATCTAATTATGTAAAATCTTGCATATGGAACCAATTTAACTATTAAAACCAAGAGGCAGCGGGGAAGTATTTAATATGATTCCAGGCCAGTCTCCCCCCCCCCGCACCTAAATCTGATATGGAAACATTTACGGCATTCCTCGCTTTCCCACAAACTAGTTTTGTTCAGTTAAATTTTGCACCAAAGCAAAAGTCAGTGCTGTGAAGACACAGGACTGTAGAGATGCTGGAACTGAAAGGTCTCTAATTCTCATCGTCAGCTTCTGCCCCCAGGGCTCCAGCATTAAGCAAAACTTAACTGCTAGGAGTTATAAGATGCATGTATTTTTTCCCTTTCTCTACAACAATACTAACAATCTAGGAATCTATTACTTTATGGCAATCAGTTTTTGGGAGGATGCTCCCAAAAAGGGTTTGTGTGGGGATGGGGGGTGTTTGGGGGGGGGGAGAATGCTGAGAATCTCAGGGTTTTATCACAGGGCGAGTTTGTCTAGAACTTCACTTTGTACTAGACCTACAAAAATCAGAAGCCAACTTACAAAAAAAAAAACCCCATCAGCTTCAAGTAACACCATCAAAAGATATTTCCTTAACGTCTGAGGGTTTACGGTTCAGTAAGAGGAAAGGCAATTAAAAAGAAGCCTCTTCTCAGCTTCCCACCTTTCTCCCAATCAACACAAATGTAAACAGACTGGATAAGGACCATCACCGAAACCTCCCGAAGAGCAAATTCTATTTTTTTTTTTTAATTTAAGGAGGTGGAGAAAAAATACAACTGGCTCCACGGCTTCGGAAGTCACTTTTCTCTTAACAGGTTTAATGAAAGGAAGCAATACCGAGGTTTTCTTTTGGAGAGCGGAAACAGATTTCTTTTACATAATAAGAAACCTCAACACCTTTCCTTCCCCCAAATATTTCACACACTTAAGATCACGGGCAGCTCTTCCCTCTTTTGCTATACCAGTCACATATTATAAAAGTGATTCAATCTCACTTCCCGCAAGTGGTAGGGGAAAGGCACTAAATTTGCCGTGGGCGCATCCTACAGAAAGATTTCATCGCACACACCGCCAGCTCATCTCAGCGTCCTGAATGCTTCGACCTGTTAATAATTAATAAAATATGCCACCCAGTCTCCAGTGAAAAACACGGCGATCTGAAAGTAAACCCAGCGTGGATACGGTACGGGTGTCCTTCATCCTGGATTGCAACAATAGAATAATCTCAAATCTAGCAAACGTTTAACGAGCACCAGGTCGCCCGCGCTGGCGAGCAAAATCCCCGCAAGACCTTCGGGGTGCGCAGTTGTTGCCCCTGAGAACAGCCGTCACTGTGACACAGACAGATGGAGGTTTAAATCCCCAAGCCGGGTGACCGGGCCTGCACACTGCTTGGGCAGATTATCCGCCCAAGAGGACCCAGCAGGCGCACGGTCGCGCAGAGTGCTGCGGGCTGAGTCGTTCCAGGGCCATCTGCAATGGTCGAAGTGTGTGTCTCGGTTTCTCCCTGTGCACAAGCAACTTCCTGCGCACCTCCAAACTTTGTCTCCATCACAAACTTCCCTGACTTGTCTGGGCTTCTTCCCGCCTCACCTTGGGGCACCTGAAGCCAGCCGTCCCAGCAAACCATTTTTCCTCTTTCCTTTCCACCTTACTACTACCCTTTTCTAGGCAACAGATCCGGGAGGAAGGCCCGGGGCGCGGAGGCTTGACCGCAGCTAACCTGTGCCCGTAGGCCCTCGCCGCAGTCTAACCTTGGCCTCTGCCCTCCAATCCCCTACGCTGGTCGGGCTGTCTCCCTACATCAATGCACAAGCGCGCAGCGGCCGGGGCTGCGGCCGAGGGCTTCTTGGCATGTTCGGGGCGCGGGGCTGGCTCTGGCCCGCGCGCTTTCGGAAGTGGCGGCGTCCAGGGGACGCAGCGCTGAGCTGCTGCACTTTCCCAACCCACTGGCTGCTCGGGAACTCGGGCGCTCCGAGCCGCAGAGGGTGGGGTGGCCTTGCGGAGCTCGGACGCCAGGCCTGGAACGCTAACCAGTCTCGGCGATGACACCACCAGTGTTCGCAAGCAGGGCCCGGCCTGGCGCCTCCCCCCCCCCCAGGCCAGAGTTGTCCCGGGGTGCGGGCCCTGGGGACCCAGTGTGGACGTCCCCGGCTTTCTCCCAGTTAACAGACCCTCCCGGCGCGTCCCAAGCTCTGCGACTCTCGGCAAACTTTCTTTGGGGAGCCCTGCCGGGTGCCAGGCGCACCCAAGCGAGTGACAGCGCCTAAGAAGACGCCAAAGGGGCGATCGGGCCCACGCGTCTAGCTCCCCCGACCCGAGGGAGGCGGATCTTTCCTCCGGGTTCCAGTGGCAACGCTGTAGTGGCCCCGGAGGCCCCGTAGCTGCCCCTAGGCTGTACGTGCGCTCGGGCAGGCGCGCCCACCCCTCCCCCTGCATGCCCTCCTCCCCGCCCCCCGGAGCCGCCAGTCCACCGGAGTCCCTGCGGGCCACCCGGAGCTCACCTTTCATCGCTGCGATCACAAAATACATCCTTTACGCCGCGGTGCGGAGAGCGCAGGGAGAGCCGACCGTCCGACCCCGGAGCCCCCTCTCGCCGCCGCCGCCCGAGCCACAGCAGCAGCTGCCGCAGCTGCCCGCCCGCCGAGAGCCATCCCGAGCCATAAGAGGCTCCATGTGACCGGCTGACATCACGGCCGCCGCTCTGTTTACACCGCGCCCCTCCGCTTCCTCCCGGGGCGGGAGCGAGAGGCGGGAGGCGGGTGCGCCAGGGCGCTGCGCCCCGCCCCCGCGGGCAGGTGACCGCGAGCGGCCCACCCGGACCCGGTGCTGCCCTCCTGCGTTCCCGGGGGCCTGCACCGAGGTCCCTAGCCACCTCTTCAGTCGCTGATCACCTGTAGCGGCCCGGAAGCTCTTTGCCAAGCGTCTGACCACTTTCCACACGCCCACCCCACTCAGCTGAGCACCCCGACGCCACTCTACAGTCCGTCCCGGAACCCTTCTCGGTGACAAATGCACCTGATGGTTGGCCCCAAAGAAGCTTTTGGTTTGGGGGAGTTTCAGTCTCCCTCACGTCCCAGAGTATCTTAGCCCCCATGCCCGGCACTGACACCGGTCCGGGGGAGGAGCAAGCTCCCCCCTAAGACTTCCAGGACTCACCCAGCTCCCAGCATCCAATGTCTTGGTTCCCTGCTGCCCTCTCCTGCAGCATCCTGCATTCAAAACCACCTGTACGTGGAAGACTAGAAAACCATGCCTGTCTGCTAAATGAGCTCCAGGTGTCAGGCAATTTGAGCCACTCATTTTCGGGCTCATCGTATTCAGAACTCTCCAGGGCGCTAGTTTGCTAACCTCAAAGATGAGACATGGTATTTTAAACAGAAGATACAACACACAACACCGTTAACCGTACAGTTCAATTTACAACTGAGATTTAATTCCCTCCAACGTTTGAAACCTTTTTTTTTTACTGGATTTATGGAAACGTAAATCATGGCTTTATTTTAGTCCCCAGATGAATCTCTTTATGATGAATTTCAAGACTACTTACCGGGAGTCTGCTTTACTTAAAGCGTTGGCAAGCATGCCTACAGTATTGAGCATAAGAGGAGAAAAATCTACTAAGCCAAATTTGCTTATCTACTGTTTTTCTTTTGAGAGACCCCTCCCCCATTCCTGACCATCAAACAGGAAGGATTCTAGTATTTCTCTTTCCATAAAACCAAGCTGCCCTTGACCTTGTGTTCACCCATTATTTAGAACAGGTTCAGATGTCCAGCTTTGTAGCAAACAAAGATCAGATCTGCCCACTCCCCACCTCCCAACCCCACTTCAAGGAAAAGTTCAAGTTTTCCAAATATTTACACAATGCTGGGACTAGAATGGTCAGAAAACTTCATTCTCTTTCAGTCAAACTATGGCCTTACAAAAATGTTTGATTAGACACATCCCAAGTAGTTTTTCTTCCTTTAGAAATTTCTAAAAACACAACCATAAAAAATAAGAAGAGACAAGATAAGAATGTGAAGCCAGGACCTACCCATGTTAATTCAGCTGTCCAGCCATAGTGAAGTGGACAAGGGTTACAAAGGAAATCAGCCATACCCACTGTAATGTTTACAGTTATGAAATTAAATCACACCATGTTCCCATGATGCAACTCCATCTCCCAATGAGGCAACACCCCATTCTTCAAATTTGGTTCTGGGTTTTCCTTGGGCTAACAATGTTAAGAGTGCCACCAAGCGAGCCGACCAGTGGGTTCTGATTGCATTTTCCTTCCCTTTGTGTTGCTAAAGAAGGGAAAAGATGACCACAGAGAGCATGCTCATGTGTGCTGTGCAATGCTGGTGCATCCTGGTACACAACTGAGAATTCGCCATGTTACTTTAAAACAGTATCTTGCTTGAGATAAGAATGCTTTGAAAATAACCAAATCCATTAGCTCCAGCCTGCCTGCCAGACATCTGACTCCAAGGTAAGCAGTCTTACATCACTAGTAATCGGTTATTTCCAGGCCATTTCAAATGAAATCGGTAATGGGGGATGACATGCGAGGTGACACGGACCCCCACAATTACAAATAGGCAGCGCTTTCGTCCTATAGGGAGGTCCTCAATAGACAAAATCTCATCATACTGATTTGAAATATTTACACATTCATTCACCAAAGACATTTCTGGGATAATGTAATCCTGACCTTGCCCTTTGGGAATGTATTGCTCTTACATCCTACAACTAATGAGCGGCAGAACCCAGATATTAAGTCCTAACCTTCCCGGGTAGCTCGATGCTATTTGTAATACATGCCTCTATTACCTAGCATCAGCTTTTAACCTAGGGGAGATAATTGTTCTTCATAGTAACAGCTTTTTATGAAACTTGTAGGAATAAAAATGATAGGCTTAAAAAAAAAGATGACCCATAGGATAAATTTCCTATGGAATTATAAGTCTGTGACCAAACAAATCAGCCATGAACAAAAGGCTATATATCTTCTTTCAAGAAAATCAAATTGGAACCGCAGATGATACATTCTGTATAAAATATCACCCAGTAAATTAAAATACCACCATATAGGGACACGGTACAATATTAAAACATTACAAGTATACAGGAATAATTGGATTTTATTAAACAAATGCAGTGGAGTATCTAGGGGGAAATAGCTTTAAATATATATTCTTTGCATCCTTTTGAACAAATGATCTGAAAGGAACAAAAGAACAAGAAGAATATTGCTTATAAGAAGGTAATTCCATAGGACAGGAATTCTTTCCTGCTAATGGGAGAATGTTAGACATGGACTCTCAAACATTTATATTGGGTCAAAATGGACTGCAGTCACGTACCGTTCACCTCAGAGTGTACAGATGGCCACAGACTCTCATGGGGTCCCACTTAGCTTGATCACACTGGATCTGGCACTTGGGAGGAAGTGGAGGCACAGTGTAGATATCAGACTGACCCAGAACACTCATGGGCAGAGTCTGGTGCACTTCTGTAGGGATCTAGACTGGAATATGACCAGGAAGTTGCCAACCTCTTTCAGTGGTCAAGAAAAGGATCTGGGATCCAATCCACAGGGCCAGTTCATCAATCTAGACACACGGCTGCCCCAGACGCTGAGATAGCGATGGACAAGGACTTAGCCCCAAACAACATGAGAGTAGTCATGCATACTACTCTCTCTAAGGTTCAAAGAACCTTGTAGAGTTAGAGTGGAAAGAACGTAAGACCAGAAAATGGGCAGTGAAGTCCTATTCTCTTGACACCAGTCAACGTGAATTCATAGGAGCTGCAATTGCTTGCAAGGAGCCTACTCATGAAAGGGCTTTTTGACACTCATGGGTGTGGAAAAGCTCAAGAGTCCCTACCCTTTACTCTAGGAGAGAAGGAACCCAACCACTGTTTTCAGTTGTTTACCCACTGGTGAACCTGCCAAAATCTAATGGATAATTCTGATCTTAAGGCCATACACATGACCTTGGTCAAACCCAGAGGGATACAAACAAAAGAAAAAGATGGGAGTGTGGGAGATTAGTAGGGATGGGAAAGGAAGGCTGGGCAGATGGAGGGAGGAGAGAGATGGTGGGATGAGAGCAAGCAGAGTGCATCATATACATGCATGAAATCATGAAAGGACAAATTTATTAAGAAACAATTCTTTGCTTTTTGAGATTTAGATTTTTACCACACAGAGATCTAATCATATGATATATTACACCCAAGCATGTATATAAGGCTTTTTGGGAGAATAGCAAACCAGTGGTTTGAGGAATTTTGTGCCAACTCTCCAAGATCCCAGAACAAGACGATTTCGACATTTGCTGATGCAGGTGAATAAGAGCATTTTGGTGTTCTTCCCCCACCCCTCTCTTCCTTCTACAGCCTGATAATTCAGTTCATTTAATTTTAATTGACTGGGGAGGAGGTCACCTAAAGGCTATCGTAGTCCTATGCACCTATTCCATCTGGGTCCTTGGTCACCCTGCACTAGATTCCTCAGGAGCTGGACCATTCTGGCCAAAACAGAGCCAGGGATCAGCTTTCTGAAAGGCCAACAGCTACAGAGAAGCTACAGAGAAAGCATCCATTCTCCTACTTAGATCAGGGCCTTGCTAAATTGTAAATCTAGAAGGTTCCAGGTCTCACAATATAACATTTGATGAATAATAATGGAGAGATCCAGAAATCAAAGGTAAGAGAGGAAATCCTTAATACAGTTTTTAAACCTTTTAATATACTTTGTCTGTCTTGCTCACTATTTTAAGACCAAAGTAGAGGAGCATTTAAATATACACTGGTGTATGCAAATATTATCCAAGAAACCTGGTGAAACACAGTATTTTGGTGGCGAAAGATGCCTTCGGTTTTTACACACACACACACACACACACACACACACACACACACACACACACACACTTACTTCTGTAACTAACCACAATTACTGACTATCTATTTCATGCCTGGACCTGTACTCCAGAATGCAAAGAGAACAAGGTGATTGCTTTGGTCTTGGTCTTGAGAAGGTTACCAGTGAGATGACCTTTGCTCTAAAACCCTACAGAAGTCAGTCATTTCCCTGAGCGAGGCTGCACTTTTCTGCAGAGCCAGTATCTGAGTGACCTTGTCCACTAGCACTGGATGGATGGTCATGGACCACTCCTGCGCCTGTTAGTGGAATAGATCATTGAGATGGGTGCCTTGGCTAGAGTCAGGCAGTGCTTCATGGACTTTGGGATTTCTGGAGCCAAATGTTTCATATGGCTATTAGGAAACTCAGAGATTTGGCCTGAGTTTTGTAACCATTACAATGAGGAAAAGGTTGACGTTCACTGGCAGGCAGAGATGACCAGCCTCCACAGACTACGTAGGCAGCAGGTGCTTCACCACACATACACCTGCTACGGTGGCAAGCAAAGAGAAGCAAACTGGAGAAGAAGGCCCGTATCCCGTTAGATTCCCAGGGGAAACTCCAAACTACACATTAAAGCTAGAAGAATAGGCCAAGCATGAAACCACGTTTTTCCTTTTTTCCTTCCTTCCTTCCTTCCTTCCTTCCTTCCTTCCTTCCTTCCTTCCTTCCTTCCTTCTTTCCTTCCTTCCTTCCTTCTCTCTTTCTCCTCCCTCTCTTTTAGAGTTAGCATACAAAGTAATGAGTTGGATGTGATGTCTGTACGTACAGTCACTGGACTTGTTCTCAATTGCCCATCTCTCCCACTGCTCTCCTTTGGTATCCCTGCCACTTCTGACTGTTTGTCTTCCTTTCTCTAAGGAGCCCCCCTGCCCCTCTATTTTATTTTCTTACCACATATAGTCTCTCCCTCTGTCTTTGTCTCTGTCTCTCTTTCTTTAATACATGAACCCCAAGTGGGCTAAGAGCTGAGAATTCGAGGACACAGTGCTCCATACACCCTCACTTCTTTCCATAATACCTTCAAGAAGTCATTTCTGCTCCTGTGGTCTGTCCCCTGTGGAACGAGGGAGTAAACGAAGACAACAAAGAGCTCTAACATCACAGACATTCATGTTTTGGGAGCACCATCGTCCCTTTCTCTGTGTTGAGCTTTTGGTCCTCACTTCTCCAAGGAACCTGCTTCACTTCCTAACTCTTGTCTTATGGCAGAAAGTGCTCTGGCAGTCAATGGGAAACTTGGGCTCAAAACCAGCCCTTCATCCTACTCACCCGCTGGGTGGTGTTGAGCAAAGCTTTGTTTCATCACATGTGAGTAAGGACAGCAGAGTCCTGCAGGGTCACAAGGCAGATTAACTTAACTAATATAAAGAAAGGTCATGGCGCTAGCGCTTAGGACAGAACCATCCACCTCCACCCTGCTAATTCCTGCCTGTATTTCTTTCAAGGTCTGATTATTTATTTGTTCCTCTTAAAAACTTTCATTTGACTGGACTCTCTGAAGTAGAAGTCCTCAGTGAGAGCAGCCCATGTCTCTTGGAAATCTATTGCTGGCATTTTTCTTTGGCTTCCTTCATTCTCTTGGCTAAAAATTTAGCATACTATGCAGCCTCCTCCTTATTTTTCTTAATGCATTGTTTCTTCAGAGCAGAGCATTGGGGGTTTGTGTTGCAGGACATGAGGAGTAACAAGACACGAATCTTGGCTCTGTTGTTCCTGGGCTTCTAGTTTCTTTGTTTAATGGTTTTCTGACAACATATTGGTGGACATCATCTTCTTTAGAGAGATTGAAAAGTTCTCGGATTCTGCTAGTTCTTTTGAGCCCCAGCCACCAAGGCTCAGTAGTATCTATTGGTTCCAGAACATACTTCTCCTCCTCCTCCATTTTCCTTCCCTCCCTCCCTTTTTCCTCCTCTCTCTCTCTCTCTCTCTCTCTCTCTCTCTCTCTCTCTCTCTCCCTCTATCCACCCCCCCCTAGAATAACTAAGTTGAGAACTCTCAGATTGGCATCCACAATGCATTCTGAACAGACCTGTTCTTCCTCTTTCCATTACTCCTTGGTCTATAACAAGAATGCCCCTTACTCAACAGCAGATACACCCTGCTGTGGATCAAGACACCTTGCTTCATGGCAAAACCTTGTTTGTTGCCCCCCACCACCCTGCACTGATCAGATCACACACCGTTTCTACTCTTCACCTAAAGCACCAGCAGCTACATCTATGGCCATGCACAGCTCATAGAAAGTACCAAGTATGAGTTCATCGTCTACTTCAGCTGGGAAGGAGTTATTTAGCTTTATTTTGATGCAGCCAATTGCCTAGGAAGTGCCACAGAAGAGAGCTAATTTCTGTATTTTAACAAACCTAGGCCAGCTCAAAACACTGATCCTCAGTAAAGATTTGTTTTAAGGAGATCGACATGCCCTTCTGTTCTCTGCAGGGTTGAAGTTGTGTGTTTTATGTAAAATAAGCACTGATCGGGGCTGCAGAGTATAGTGCTTGCTATGCAAGCACGGGGACCTGAGTTCAGATCCCCAGTATCCATGTAAAAAGCTGGGTGCAGTAGTATGTAGTCTTAGCAGCCTTGGAAGCAGAGACAAGAGAAGCTTGTAGGCTTGTCAGTTTAGCTGAACTGGCAAGCTCCAGGGTCAGGGAGAGAAGTTATCTCAGAAAAACAAGGTGGAGAGTGACTGAGGAAGACATGCTATGTCAGCGTCTGGTCTTCACATGCACACGCCCACCTGTGCACCTGTGCACACACACACGGACACACGCAAGCATGTGTGTGTGTGCATGCACACACACACGGAGACACTGAGTGTTCATTGAGCAATTGCTATGTAGGTAGAAGGGAATAAAAAATTGGCTACTGCTTGGTCTAAGAGGACTGTGGTCAGATAAACTTCTCATATTTCTTTTTCTGTAAGGGAGCAAGCTCCCACAGAATAAGTAAAAATCTCTATGCATGGCTATGCTAAGACATAGAGAGGGAAGGAGAAAGAGCAGGACTTTATGATGTCCCTTAAGGAGTTCATGATCCAGCATGAAACCAATTGAGAATGACTGTGATGCTATAATGTAAGACAGAAGGTGTGATGCTTATTCTAAGTGTTCTGCAAATCAAGGGCTACATTACTCAAGAGTGAGATATGAAAGCTGGAGCGACAGATGGCTGAGTGGTTAAGAGTACTTGGTGGTCTCAGAGAGTTCTCTGACTTCCCAGCTCATATACAGTGGGCAGGTAATTCACAACTGCCTGTACCTCCAGTTATAGGGGAGTTATTCAGGACCCTCTTCAGGCCTCTGAGGGAACTGCATGCACATGAGACACATAACAGCCAAGCAGACACACACACATACACAGCTACAAACAAAATAAAAATGAACAGAATAAAATAAATTAAAAAACAAGAGAGATTAAAGTATACAGAGCTATATTTTAGAAGTACTTCCTGAAGAATCTAGGCTAGATCTCAAAGTCCAGCTCAAATCTTGGTAGAAACTGGAACACAAGGGTCCCAGATTGCTGATCACAGTATGCAGAAGAGCGAATGGGCAACGGTGCTAGGACTTCACATTAGCATACATAGACATACATAGAGAGAAGAGACAAAGTCTAAATGATGGGCCCATAGCTGCATCTCCTGCCTCCCCTCTACATGCCTCGCACTGAGCTCTTCAAACTATAGACATTCAGCTGGTCATGGAGGCATGCACTATAATCCCAGCTCTCAGAGGAAGAAGGAGGCGGTCAGGAATTCAAGGCTATCCTTGGTTATAGTGTGAGTTCAAGACCAACTTGGGCAACAGGAGGCCCTATAAAAACTAAGACAAACAAAATTTAAAAATCAAACTGTATTTATTCATGCAATGTGTTTGGGGGTGTGTGTGTGTGTCAGGGAGGGGTTAGGGCATAAGAAAGAAATAGTGCTTAAGAAAATAGGTGTCCTCTTACCTTGCTTGTTCTGTGGTCTTATGGCAAGGATTAACAGTTGATCTGGTAATCATAAAGTTAAATTATACTTGGTAAAACACAAAGAGTCTGTGAGCACACGGAGGAAAAGTAAAACGGAATGTGGTGTTACTTCCCAAAAGCTTATCAGAGCATTTGGGGATGAATAAGATCAATTGTTACTTGGCTTTTGTATCTCATTCATTTCAGCTCTGAGAATTATAACAGACACTCCTATTAATATAGACACTTCCTGGAAAGGCCGTATCTTATTTTTAAAAAGCTCTGATCATATATGCATTCAAAATAATGGAGAAAAGATAAGCAATTGCAGACAGTTTCCCCTATATTTGTCATGAGTGATCAAGCCCACAGAGTCACACGAGCTTTGCTGGGAAATTCAAGTCCTGAAGAGAGGAACTTTCCAGGAGCAAATTCCATCATTATTTTGCTTTCACAGACAAAATATGTTCCTGTTCAGTCAAGCAGAGTAATCAATTATTCTGCATTATGAAATGCTCATTTTTTATCTATTGACATTTCAGACAATTATGCCACATGTCAATAGCAGTTTGGATGGTCATATCTAAGCCCCAGCTTACAGCATGGGTCTCATCCGGGCTGACAGTGTTCTCTTCTCCCTCCCTGAAGCCCATCTATTATTCATGCCTAAGTCCAGTGCAGTGTAAGTATGCCCTGAGCACTAGAGACAGGGCAAACATGAGTGGGTATTTTTATCTTAATAAAAAGCAAAATCCTTCTAACTATGTTTAATTTGTATTAAAAGATAATTACAGCACCCTTGAATTGAAAAAAAAATCATTCCTATGGATTGAAAGATGAGGATGACTAAATTAGACAATCTATTCACCTCAGAGTTTTAGCGTCTAGCGTGTGGACACAATCTTGTGTGTCTCCCCCACCACAAAGACAATTTTATGGAACTGGAATGGCTCTTTCCCTCTCTCCTTCCCCCCTTCTCTCTCTGTGTGTGGTATGTAGGTACACCTGCATATGTGTATGTGTATAAGCAGGCTAGAGGCTGAAGTTGTTAGGTGTCTTTCTCTATTGCTTTCCATCTTGGTTTTAGAGCCAGGGTTTTTCACTCTGAGTTCACCATAGGTATCCTGTCTGGCCAGTGAGCCTCAGGGATCTTCCTGTCTCCAACTCTCTCCCTGGAGCTGGGATTATAACTCAGCACTGACCCATCTCCCCAGATTGTCCAAATGACTTTGGATGAAGAGTCAATTCCACTACTGTTGCTTCCATTTCCTCTCTTGCTGGCTGACCCTTTCCTGGGATTTCCTGTGTAGCAGACATGCATTTTTCTTTTAAAATTCTTTTCACCAAATTACATTCGGGGCTGTTCTTTTCTATGCTCCTTTTACAGACAAGGGAAGTAGGGAGCAAGGAAATGAAGTGACATGTCTTGGAACACAGAATAAGTATTTAAGCAAATCCTACACAAATGGATTCTAAGGGGTTCACTCCCTGTGCCACGATTCTCAAATAATTTATCATTTGTTTTCCTGGCATTCAGCACTACTTAGCGATTTTAAAGTAGCAGGCTGACTTCTCCAGGAATCAGAAATTGCCACTCTAATTCCATCGAGGCATGGGTGCAAGGACTTGCTCTCTCACCAGCTCCTGTAATCGAGCAGGGCTAGCATGTGTCATCATGAATTATTGCACAATTTAGTAAATTATTTAATTACTACTAATGAAGAAACATTCTGTACACAGTTGTAATTACCTTGTTTGGAAACAATGTTACCATTTGTATATTTAAGGAACACTTGCTACAAATTAACTCTTGAGGGGGATTTCTCCTTTTTTTTGTTTTTCCATTTTGGAATATACAGCTCTAAATAACTGAATGTTACATGTAATCCTAAGGAAATTTAAGATTACAAACACTAACAGTGGCATTTCTAAAGGCTTCCAAACACAACACATGTGTTACAAATGTAGAAAATAGTAATTTAATAGTTCATGCTATTCTACAGAAATCATAAAAGATAAAGACATTGGCTATTTTGCGTTAACAAATGGAAACGTCGCAGTTCTTTCTGTAAGTGCCCTTCGCAACATGTGGCAGAAGATCTTATCTCATCCACCTACTCGAACACACAGTTTGGGGAACATACCCTTCTTAAGCAGAGCCCGACGTTTTCAGAGTGCTTTGAGTAAAATTCTTGCCTATACTTATTAAGTGGCTGTTGTGTGTATATTTATCCCAAGTGTCATTTTTTACAAAGCAAATGTACACATATAGTGTTAAGGTGTTCTGACATCACAAAGTAAAATGTAAAGTAATTGTTAAAATGCTGCAGTACAGGAAGGACCTGTTGGTGCATCTGCAGTTTAAATTATGGAGAAATGACTGCTATACATTGTTGAGTTTGCTGCAAAGGCTTGGGAGCAATGACAGTCTCAGAGAGCCAGGCTTGCCCATTATTCCAAAGGTTAGGTACACCTTGTATGGTGAAACTGAGTTTCATAAACTAGATTGTGATGGTGAGTTCATTTACGACATCCTCACTCCTTGAAATATAATTGAGTTAATGGAGCAAAGCCATCATAAACAAGGAAGAACGAAAACAACAGTAACTCTTAGATTATATGGTGGGTCTCTCTGGCTTCCAAGGACATGGGCAGTTAAACCATCTGTGTCTGACAGTTGCCCATGGTTAAATAACCACACACAAGGAAGATAAGCGATATTGTCATATTTTCTCTGATGTCTTCTTTTCTCTATGGTCTCAGGGTCAAACTGCCATTTAACTGGGCAGCTCTGGTCATGCAAGAGTTCTGTCCTCTGATAAGTAGTGTGCTTTTTTTTTCTTTTTTAGAATCACAGTCAAGTGTGCAGACTTCAATGCTTGTTGAAGAGCCTCTACGTATTCCCTGTCACCATACGAGATTGCAAAACAAGAGAAAAGAAAACATCTTTGTGTGCTCAGAGGCAACACCACTCAGTTTACCATGTAACATCAAATATTATGCAGCGTTTGTTTTACACGCACAGTATTTTATCAGCGAGAATGACAGGGGAAGACCTGGAGCTCCCCACTTGCTTATGTACGTTACAGAGGCAAATAAAAAAACACTGTATTTTGATTCACCCTTCAGATGGAGCTTTGATAAAGGCATTTAAGGGCATAGCCATCAATACAGCCAACATCTCTTTCTCTCAGTATTCCTGTGTACCTCTCTGTAGTCATTGTGTCCTTCTGCTCAGAATTCTGGAAACTGGAACTCCATCTTCTTCTGTATGTTTTTTGCTTCTATAGAGGGAGCTATAGCTTAGTCTGATCCCCTAGAATCCACATTTTAAAACCACATGCTTATAATCCCAGTCTAAGGGAGGCAGAGGCAGAGCCAGAAGAATCCCTGGGGCTCACTGGCCAGTCAGCCTAGTCTAATTGATATGTCCATGATACTTAGTGAATAGTAGCGAGATTGCTCTCTGGCCTTTACATATAGGGACATAAGCTGCAAGTGCATCTATACATACACAAATAGGTAGATGCACAACCACACGCCGATAGTGTATTAGCATGAATTCTTTTGACTCTGGTCATTACACATTTGAGATTTATCCCACACTGCTTACTATATCAATAACTCCCTGCCCCACATGTGCCTTATTTTTAAATAAAGTTGATTATTTCTTACTCTAACAGAAGAGGAGTGTTTTCCACTGCTTTTGGAACCACAGTTAAATTTATTGTAAACATTTACATTGGTATACGAATGTGCATGCTTACTTCATGTGGGTGAATATCTGGTACTGTTGGATCACACAGGAGGGTTGCATATATTTTGTGGAAGCAATATCTAGTGCTTGCCAGAGTGGTTGTGTTATTTTGCATTCTAATCAGTGATGAGTGCACTCCAACTGCTCAGCGTGCACACAACACGTGTAGCTATCTGATATTTATCCATGCATTGTCTCTCTGGTTATGTATTATAGTTATATTTAATGAAGTCAGCAGAAATCCTAACTATGAATCATCTTGCCCAGAGAAAACACAGGGTTATCCTTCTGCCAGTTGGTGCTAATAGTATTTTTGCCAACTGGTGAAAACATAACGTTGTTTTGTTCATGGTTCTGCTTAAAGTCACCCTATTTAATACTTTCTGTTGATTCCTTACATTGAACTCATAGCCAGCAGTAGCAGGAGTCTTGGATTGTGGCCGAAGGGAGCTTTCAGAACACATGGAGTTTACTCTACAAGCACATCACTGGTCTTCCTGCACTTAGGAGCCCCAGACATCACTTTGATGAGCACCACATGGCCGGTCATCTCAAACAGTGAGGTCATAAATGAAAAGCAGAAAGACAGACAAATGTGGTGTTAAAGCGACTTTGGGAAAGCCCATTTGTTTACAGTCCAAGAGATGAAACCAGGAGGGAGAGTCTTGCCTCCTTTGACCTCAGCTGGAAATGTGAACTCCATGATTGGACGCCCTGCATGGTTGCTGGCCTGCCTAAGTCCATAAGACCAGCACTGATTTGTGGGTCACAAATAAATGTTAATTTTTTTAGAAATTCATAAATATAAAACTCATCAATAATGAAAATAGATTATGATATTTTTCCATCCATTTTTGTCACTCTGTGTTCTCAGTTTAAACGCCATTGTCTTTGAGAGGCCATGGAGGAACCCCAAACCTCCATGGGAAAAGTTCTAGGCCCTCCTTTGTAGCCTGCTCTTTTTGTAAACCTGATTCTTCACTTTTGTTTTTTGTCTTTGTTTGTTTTTCATTTTACTTTGTACTTTCTCTAATGTCACTGCTTTTCAAAACTTAATCTCCGTGCGTGTGTGAAGTCATGTGGGCACACACATGCAGGCCTGTGTGCATGTGACGTCAGAAGACAGCATGCTAGATTCATTCTCTGTTTTCACCATGCAGGTCTTTGGGATTGCACTCGGGTTGTCTGGCTTGACTGACAGCAGGCGCCTTTACCCGCTCAGTCATCTTAGCAGCCTCACTCACCCTGTTGTTTGCAATCACTTGTGCTCTGTCTCTAGAGGCAGGGAAAACACCGTCTGGCTTAGTTTCTTTGTATCGCCCATTATGCCAAGGTTTACCATAGTGTCCAGCACATCCAGTTGCCGGGTAAATATTTGTCAACCAAGCCAATGTCTTATTGAAATTGGAAATGTGATAGTAAGAGTGATGGGGCTGGGATTGGAAACTCTGGCTTCCCATTCTGGTCTTAAAACTGACTGGTTGTGTGACTGTAAGCTTCAGTTTCCTCACCTATAAAACTGGGGGAAAAAAACAATAACATCTCTAATCATGGTTTTTGGAAAGACCTAAAATGTCAGCTAAGGAACACAGACTCTTAGAATCTGGCACACTGTTGGTCTGACCGTCATTGCACCAGGATAGTTTACAAGCCAGAGTTGGAAGTTTGTACCAAAGTTTGTACAATGCCAAATATGCCAACTGATAATGCGAACAGTGCACTGGTGTGGGCATCTGGGTAACACCATGTACTGCTATAGGAGAGACTCTGAAGGACTCGGAGAAAGTTTCCACTGAAGAGTACATGTCTTTTTTTTTTTTTTTTTTTTTTTTGGTTTTTTGAAACAGGGTTTCTCTGTAACTTTGGTGCCCATCGCGGAACTAGCTCTTGTAGACCAGGCTGACCTCGAACTCCCAGAGATCCGCCTGTCTCTGCCTCCCGAGTGCTGGGATTAAAGGCGTGTGCCACCACCACCCAGCAAGAGTACATGTCTTGTTCCTCAGACACTTGCTGTGTGCTCTATGGCCAGGCTAGCAGACCAGGTCATCAGGAGACTGAATATGGAAAACTCCAGGCTCTGTCAGCCTTCAAGATTCAGCATCTGCACCACTTTCTAACAATGCAGCACTGAGAAGGTCTGAATTAAAATAAGCTGGTGATTTATTTTACTTCAGACACATTTGTTGAATGTTTAAAAGTGATGCTTCAAACACAGAAGTTTGTCCTCTCTGGAAATATGATGTCTTTTTTTTCTCTTTCAAGAGCTCCTAAAATACGTATTTAATTAATAAACATATCATGATTCCATCACAATGGTTTCTGATGTATTCCTTAAGATTTCAAGGCAATAGGGTTGGAGAGATGGCTCAGTGGTTAAGAGTACTGGCTGCTCTTCTGAAGGTCCAGAGTTCAATTCCCAGAACCCACAAGGTAGCTCACAACTGTCTGATGCCTTCTTCTGGTGTGCAGACGTACATGCAGACAAAGTGACCAAATACACAAAATACATGAATAAATAAAAATTTAAAATAAAAAAGGACTTCAAAGCAATAAAACATGAACAATTTCTGTGGAATGGCCTCACTCTGCCTGTGTGTTCCTAAGGCCATCGAAACGACATGAATGTACACAGTGGCGGGTCAGAGACGACACCCGTCACTCAGCAGTTGCTCCACTTCAAATCTCTACCAGTGACTGCCTTACAAAATCACGATGATCAGATATGACTAAGGGACACTCTTGAAGATCATGGGTCCTTAGAAGATTCACAACAAGATGAGTCACTGGCAGAAAAAGGAATGGCAGAGAGAGAGAGAGAGAGAGAGAGAGAGACAGAGAGAGAGACAGAGAGAGAGACAGAGAGACAGAGAGAGAGAGAGAGAGAGAGAGAGAGAGAGAGAGAGAGAGAGAGATGCTGACTACATGCGTGTGATAACACAGCAAAAGCGACCCAAAGTTTGGCTGTGCACAGAACTCCCATTGCTTCTGAACCTACCTTTATAATAACCTCTCCAGAGACACCCCCCAACTCACAAACTCTCATCAGGAAGTAAACGACAGGTCTGAATCAAGCCTGGCATTTAAAACATCACCTGCTGGCAGGCATGCTCCTGGTACATCCTGCGGAGGCCCAGTTGTTTCCCATTATTTCCCAGCTATTTTAAATGCTCCTGGATGGGACTACTGAATTCCTTGTCAGTGAGCAGGAAAACGTTATGCCATCCCATCTGCAAATTCCTTCCCAGATTACAAAATATTTGGGATCATTCTAATAGAATCAAGGATAATTAAAAAAAACATTGTTTTTCGCTTTAAAGCTTTGAGTTTGAGCTAGGGGAATGAGTCTAACACATGGCAGCTGGGCTGGGACTCACAAAAACCTTGGAATTAGGGCCAAAGTGAGTATTTCCTGAGATTGAGTCTGATATGCTTCGTGCATCCCTGGTGGGGTCCAGCAGATTTTAAATAAATGCTATTGTCAGGAGAGATGAATGAATAAATGAATGAATGCGTGCACATCTAATAATGACCTACAGATTCTGAAATCAGCAAAAGATTCCCATAGGAAAGTTGAACTGCATTCGGAGTTTGTGTGTGTGAATAATTCTATTTTTATCATTTATGCGCAGTGTGGACTTTCTCAATTTTTTTAAGCAAGGTGTGAAATACATAGACGTGTTTTGCAGAACACAAAAGACAATTATAGTTCTTAGAAAGCTACGTTGGTATATGGCATGTGTGATGATAATTTAAAATTTCCTTCAAAGATATTTCTGGGAGCAGCATTGGGTGAGATGCTGTAGCAGAGGTTTGGAAAGGGAAGAAAGAAGAATCTGGTTCTTCTACCCTGAACCTTACCATCAGATTCAGAGAAGGCATCCCATTTTCAGTGTGTGCACCGGTGAGTTACAAGGCTAAATAAATTACAGTTGTGTCAGAGAAGAACAAATGATTGTGATAATTAGAGGCATCTCACATGAAAGTCTTCTACATACAATGTAGAAGAAAACAAAACCAAAATGATCCAAAGAAGAAAAAGAAAGAAACAAATACGGTCAATGTTATAACGACACCCACTAAAATCCGAGAAATTGAGCTCAAGCCATGTGCTTCAAAAGCACGCTCCCAGCAGTCCAGGATTGCTTTCTTGTCTGGAAGACAGACCTGAAAGCCATGCTGTCTGGAAGTTATGCATACAAAAGAGAGTAGAGAAGGAGCCTTGTAGGAGCAGTTGAGACCTTTGCAATTAAGAGCTGAGAAAAATACAGGTTAAACTATTAATGGAAGAGATTTCATAAAAAGACAAAAAGGGAGACATAAGGAATTAAAAACCACTGCAGGACAGGTTCACGTAGTGTAGGGGCCGGCTACCAGCCACACCTTGGGTATCCTGAGGACATCTTGAGTTACAGCATACTGTGAAGGCCATAATAATTAATGTTTATAATAGTTTTGAATCATTAAGAATGACAGCACACGAGGACAGGGACTTACATAATATATTTTGAAAACCCTCCCCCTGCAAAATAAATGTGAAGTTGTTTAAGCATTTATAGAGACACACTCCAGAAAATTAATTTACAGGGGAATATCTCAACTCTTCTCAATTGTCTGCACAGGCAGAATTGGTATTTATGTCTGTAATAATAACCCTTCCTACTGAAGACCTTACAATCAGGGGCTTGATTATTTAAGGTTCATAAAGCAATGCCCCAAGGTCTACTGGCAAAAGAAAGATTTTTACTCAGTAGAACACCTGTGTGACACACGGAACGTTCATTTTAATAGTCACAAAATATTGATAAAATAAAATGATCCCAACACCCCTCCACCTTCATTTGGAGCTGTGTTTCAAATGTTTTCCTCAGATAATTCAGAGCTGGGGTTTAAATATGTCTCTTTCTACTAGGATATTTGTTGTCATTGCTATTCTATTTCGGTATAATGTTGAACCTGCCAGCCTTCTAGAGAAGAAAAGGTTAGCAGCAAAGGGGAAATTCAGTGAAAAACAGAAGCAGGAAAACTTTGGCATAACTTGGCAACTGTTTCCTTCTAGTGCAAATGAGGTAACAGGTTTGTCAAAGGACGCTTTATATACTCATGACACCGATACCTTCTTCAGTGCCTATGGTGACTCATTAAAGTAAATCAACAACAACAAAAACCCAAACAAGCAAGCAAAGCAAAACCTGCTAGCCTGTTGCCAGGACAGCTGGCACATATTCCTGAAAACCAGCTAATTGGTGGGAGGCATGGAAACTGCCATCCCCACCTGCCAGATGACAGCCACTTTGTGTAGACACCACAATGGTCACAAAGTGTCTCAGCTCCTGCCTAGTAGAGGAAGGGGAATTCACTTCCTAGAATGTCTTAGACGAGGTCTCAGGTACTTCGAGCTTCTGTCTCTTGGACTCCACATAGTGTCCAAGCTCCAGAATAATGATGCTTCTTGTATTGAAATCTCCGTGGTCACCCCCAAGTTCAAATAGTATTTTTTAATTATTGATGTTTTAACAATGCTTTTGCTCCAGGTAGTGGTGGTGCGTGCCTTTAATCCCAGCACTTGGGAGGCAGAGGCAGTAAATCTCTGTGAGTTCAAGGCCAGCCTGGTCTACAGAGCTAGTTCCAGAACAGGCTCCAAAGCTAAAGATAAACCTGTCTCAAAAAACTGCACACACACACACACACACACACCAAAAACCAAACCAAAACAAAAAGCAAAAAATAATGCTTTCACTGGGAAGAATGTAGGAAAAGCTAGATGCTCCAGACGAGGCAGGGGAGGTGGAACCCCCCACCCCACCCAAAAGCCTTTTGGCTCAGTCAAGGTCATACACTAATGGAAAAGCTGGGTTCAAACCTGACTCTCTGACTCCCACAAGAGTGCTCATGACACATGGCCTCCAATGGAGTCTTGACAGTGGACGCCATGCTGTCTGAAGCATTTGTACTGTGACGAACTCAAGTGGGTAGGCTAAGCTGAGTTATCTATGGCAGAACTTTTGAAAGTGACATACAAAGGTGACTTCCTGTTCTTCTGAAGATGCTCTTGTTGGTAATATAGCTCCCTTTTCATGTGCACATTTTTATATCATCTCTTTGCTCCTGCAACAGAGATAATTTACATGGTCCCTTTATCAGGATGGCACCAATAAATCAGCAATTAGGCTTTAATTCATTGACTTTCCTGATAGTCTCCAGAAACCAGCTCATATGACCATGCAAACCAGGCCTGAATATTTGATGTTTACTTTATGGTCTTTTAATCTTTCAGGTCACACAGATATGGGGGGGGTCCCAGAAAGAAAGGATTTATTAATATATTTTAAATGTAAAACAAAAAAACCCAAACCTTTTTAATAGTTTATCTTCGCTGGGCATAGTAACACATACCTTTAATCACCAGCACTCAGGAGACAGGCAGTTGGATCTTGTGAGTTTGAGGCCATCCTGGGCTATGGATTGAGCTCCAGGACAGCTAAAGCAGTTACACAGAGAAACACTGTCTTGAAAAAAAATAGCAAAAAGCAAAACAAAACAAAACAAAGTTTATTTTCACAAATGAAGGGGAGGTCCAGGCAGGCTGTATCACATGTGTTTGCCAATGCCACAAAGGAGGCTTCCTGGCATTAAGACTAAAGCAAACCTCTGCCACACCTAAAGGACACTCACTTGGCTTTTTGGCTCCACACATCTACCCTTTTAATACTTTCTCCTTGATATGAAATGCTGAATTGAGAAAGTTATCAGAGCAGGGAGCTGGGGAGATGGCCCGGTCGGTAAGACGCCTGCCGTTCACGTGTGAGGGGCTGAGTTCGGACCTTCGGCCTCCAGGTAAAGAGCAGAGCACTCTGGCACACGCAAGTGTAAGTCCTGGGAGATACAGACAGGAGGGCCCCTGGGGCTCACTGACTGGCCAGGCTAGTCAATTAGCGAGTCCAGGTTCAGTGAGAGATTCTGACTAAAACCAAAACAAAACTGTGAGAAGCAATGAGGAATGCATTTTCCATTGCCCTCTACATGCAGGTACGCCCACATTTACCGCCTCTTCATGTGTGCACCCCCACGCATGAATACATACGCACAGTCAAAAGAATAGTAGCAGGCTATATTATCTTCAAATTATTTCTATACAATTATATTATTTAGCTTTTGAAATAACTGCGTGAATTATTCAATTCGGTAGAATAGCATGTACTATTCATGGCAGGAATTTTAGATGAAAAGAATGTGGTAGTTTGCAAGGGACTTAGATAAAGCCCCAGGTAGGGAACCAGGCCGTCTTAGGACGAAAACACTCAAAGTCTGATGCCCGCTCAATGTTCTCTGGTCATTTGGTCACAATGTGGAAAGGGACGGTAAAAAGTCATTTGCGGAAAGTGCCTGAGATGGAGATAAGGTGGCCTCCCTTTCATTATCTGCCACGATCAGAGATGAAACCATTCCTAAAAGTACCAGCCATGCCAGAAACTCCTGCATCTCAACCCCAAATAGGAAGACACAGAAGAGGGTGATAAAAATGACATTCTGTAACACTAATTCTTATCACAGCACCAAAGTAGCGGCCCGAAGAGGGGTCCCCACTGTTGCCTGATGAAAAGCCCCAATCGAGGACTACCCACGGAGGCAGTCAGGGCCCAGAAGGGAGGGAATGGCCTCATCTTCAGAGGCCTGAATGGCCAGACTCTCTCAAATGAATAGATAGCACCGTGGCAGAAAAGGCAGCAGAGATGAAAGTGGAAGCCCCTGAAAACAGAAGAACGGAGGGAAACCTTCAAAGGGGTGAAAAATAACAAAAGTCCAGGGACTGATGTGATCAGCACCCACATGCTAAAACTGCAGCTCCAGGGAGCTGTTTGAAGCTGCTAAAGAGAAGTAATACAATCTGGAATGAACAGAAATTGTCATCAAACAGAACGCAAGGGCCACGGAGGGACCTTAAGGAAGGGCAACCTATGGGAATCTGAGCCCTGCAAAGAGCTCACTTGGCAAAGTCCTTTTGAACACCTCAATCATTCTGAAGTGTTGTGTAAAATGCGTGCGCACAAACTCACATGCACACACATGCACACACATACACACACACACACTTTGGGATCTGTGGGGCATTTTGCCAGAGGTGCCCATCAAAAGTCTTCAATAATTTTAGGCAATGACAAGCTATTGGATCTTCTACTCTGAGGAGCGGGGCAAAGAACAGACGAAGGTTTCATCAAAGCCACCTCTAATCTTTCTACCACGTCTGCAATGTCCATCTCACCAGGGGTGACCTCCTACATGACCTTTGGGAGAGATGTGTTCTTTGGTTTTGTCTGGGTTGCAGTTTAATTCAGCAGGAAGCAGGGCCATGGCTGGGAACCAAGATACAAAGAAAATTGCAGCGAGGTGGCAAAACATGCCGTTGTGAACGACAATGAGCTAGGTGAAATAAATGACTAGCTGCATCTTAGGAGAACAGCAGAACAAAAAATAAAATCTGGTGGATTATCGGTTTCAGGCCTCATTTCCCATCACGGTTACCAAGTAGGTGATGAGATGGCACAGTTGAGCAATAGTATGTGTGTATACACACACATACACACACACAAACACACACACTCACCATGCATACAAGCACGTGCACACATGTGCACAAGAGGGGGTAGAGGGAGTGGGAGAGAGGAAGAGAGGAAAAGAGAAAGAGGGGAAGAAGAGGAAAGGGAAGGAGGGAGAGAGAAAGGGAGGGAGATTAAATTGGAGAGTTTTCATTTTTAAGAGTTGGGTCCAATCTGGGTCAGCTATCTGAATAAAAGCTTTAAATTTCACTCAAAAAAAGAAAAAAAATGACTCACAGAGATTTCAAGAAATATTCTGTCTTACTGTAAATTACTAATGATAATTCCTCGAGTTTGAGAGTTCGGATAATGTGGAAAAACTTCGACGACTATCAAAAGTTTGTAGACAAAGCTAAGGAGTCCTGACACAGATCATTTCTAAGGAGGCCGCGTCAAGGGGAATTTACGTTCCGAGATTAATATGCCTTTCCCTACACCTTTGTCTTCTCTGCTGAGACAGACAGTCAGGAATGGAAAATTCCCTCATCTTGAATGGGTTCAACCTCTCAGACCTCGAAAAATGTCCAAGTGAGTCCCCATTCGGGAGTGACTGAAACTTGGTTTCAATTTCTTCTGTCTAAACATTGGCCAGGCATTCCATATCTTTCTGTTTCCAGCAAGCACCAGAATAGGGGACCAGAGGAGAAAAGAAAGACTCAGTCCCCCACTGTGCTAACTTCTCTGAGAGACTTCCGTTTCTACAGCGTGAGGTTCCTATGCCTAGGTATTACCCCTCAAAACTCCATTCTGCATTTTTTTTCTCTCTGTGTAGGCAGAAAACAAAATCACCACCTGTCTCTACTTCAAAGAGTCTTTAGTTTGAGAAGAAAAAAAATTGGATGGAATCTTCTTCGCACGAGGGTCTGGAGAGTGCCGGACACGTAATGGTGCTCAAGAAACATGACCCGATGGTCAGGGTGCACTTGCTGTCAGAGCTGGCCAGAGACCGGGGCTCAAGCTGCTTTGGGAAGCGTGATGAAGAGACCCGCCTTTCTGGCAGAGCCATCCCATTCTTTCATCACTGTCCTCAAAGATATCACTGATGTTGGTCTCTGGTTTCACTCTTTTTTCCTCTGACTGGACTAACTGAGTCTACTCTGCTCACTAGCTGCCACTTCAGAATCCTGTCATGCAGAGGAAGGCCAAAGGACATTTCCCCCTAAGTCCTTTTAACTTCCTGGCATTCCGTTTTTTCAACCCCACATTAAAGGTGCTCACGTTTCATCCTAGTCCCACCAGCCAATGGGTGGCCTCAAGTTAGACTAGGCAGGACTTCTGTCGGGGGGCTTCCCCTGTTGGGCACGGGAGAAGGAACCCAGAGAAATGTTCCTTCCAACTCACTTTCTCATCTTTTCGCCTTGGATGCCATCCCTGACGGCTCTGAGATCAGATGCGTTAGAAACTAACACACAACAGATGTCAACGGAGGGCCGCCGTGGGCCAGGGAGACCCGTGCCTTGTGGGTTCTCAAAGTGAAGAATTTCCTTTTCCTTTGGCATCTCCCCCACCCCCACTGCCCCCACACAATACTCCATCGATTTATAATCCATGCAAGCTTGTGTGCTATGCTCTTTCTCTTCCAAGACAAGGCCTGGTAAGTGGAAACCCCAAAACAACATCTCCTGGTCTTGGCACACTCCTCCAAGCCTCAACTAATCCCTGGCAGAAACTGGTGTGAGCATGCCCAGGGGAAGCCTGTGCGAGAGTCATCACTGGAGACTCCTTTGGAGAACAAATCCTCTGGAGTGCTCCTGAATTGTGACCCCTTGTAGGTGGCTGGGCGTTATCATGTCTGTTCCAGCACCTTGACATCCTGGGCAGTCTGGCATCAAGAGCCGCCTGTTTGGGAGCTGGGCAACACCCCTGTGCTTATGAGCATCTCTTGCTCTTCCCGGTGGGACAGTGCTTTCTGGAAACATGAAACTAGTTTATATTTTAAGGGCTCTGGAATGACAAATTTCAAGCAGCGGGCAGAAAAATCCTCTAGCATTCTCCCTAGAGGCTCAACCTGCAGTCCTTCAGAAGGGTTTAATAGACATTATTTTATTTTTGTTCAGGGTGACCTCTCTGATTATTGTATAAAATAACCTTTATTTTAGTTTTCCTTCTTAACACAACACAATCATACTTTAAGAAAGGCATTTCCCAAGGAAGAAAACCCTAATCATGCGCCCTGAAGCTTTAAGACCACAGCTCCGACACTGGTATCTTTGAAATCCTACTTTGAAAGATACATGTGTGAGTGAAGGTGATTATAAATCTTCTCAAAGTCAGTAAAACAAATGCGTTGCATAAGTCACTCCAATTCAATTAAGAGAAACGGGTCAGATGCTAAAATTCTAGTAAAATCAATTATGAGTAATAAGTCCCCTGTTGATGGCCTCTCTCAGTATCTGAATGCATTTACATTTGTTTCTTTGTGTGTCAGGGACCACAGAAACACTCTCAAGTCCCTTTTCTTTGTCACGTGTGTCTGCGGAGCACCTTGGAAATGACACATCTTCTTATTTAGTGAAGAGTTTCGAAGAGAGAAAGTCGGGTTGTCAGTTGCCAAAGCTTTGGGGGCAGGTCCAGGTTCTGAATCTTGTTTGTCACTTGTCAGGGACTTTTAAATATTTTCAAGCCTCAAGTTTCCCCATTTGTAAAGGAGGGTTACTCTATCTTCCCCACACAGCTACCTACCACCTGCCCCACAGATATCTCTCTGTAAAATGCCCTCCAGGGTCACAGGCATTACTTGGATGTCTCCTTGGATTTCTTTTTAAAAACAAATTCAGAAGCTACTGAACTGAAAGAAAAGAGAGTGACCGCGGAGTTTAAATGATTGTTTGGATTTGCATTTAAGAGCATGGTTACAAGGACATGTGAAAAATGTCAAAGAAAATGACTTTCTCCCTTGATCTTACTGGTGGGACACTCCCTGAGAATAATCTCAGACAGAGCAAGCCTCCATGGGAAGGGCCCATGGGACAGGGAAGTTGCTGTGGTAACTTGGAAACACTTTTCTTCAGACAAGCAGGTGATGACTATCATGGAGGACTGCACCAGAAAAGCACACAACACTGAACCTATACTACCATTGCAAAGACAAAAAAGTGTGTGTGTGTGTGTGTGTGTGCTCACATATGATAGGATAGGAAAACTAGAATCTTTTTAGTAGCTTAGTCTATTTTGACCCGTTGATTAGGCACTTTGACCTGTTTTCTTGGTCATTCTTTTTTGGGAGGGTGGGGGTTTAAAACAGGGTTTCTCTGGGTAGCCCTTGCTGTCCTAGAACTCTGTAGCCCAGACTGGCCTTGAACTCACAGAGATCCACCTGCCTCTGCCTCCAGAGTGCTGGGATTAAATATGTGTGCCACCACTGCCTGGCTCCTTGGTCATTCTTATAATGAACTTGGACTGAGATGCAAAATAAGGGAGGGAATATACTGTCCTTGTATATTCATGGGCTAGTTGGTTCAGAAAGTCAGTCTGTCAGGGATGGAAGCTAGCTACTTTGTTTCATGGGGAGCACTTCCCACTTAGCAGAATGGAGCGGAGCCAGTGTTGACGGACAGGAAGAGGAAGGCAGCCCAGGCCTGGAGGCTGGGGCACTGACTGATGAAGCTGACGTGGAGCCAGCAGTTGTAGAAAGAAGAGGGCACGAGAAGACTAAACACACAGATACAAAAATGTCCCAGAAGCTAGGTAAGGAAGCAGAAATGTTCCTTCAGGAGCTCTGGCTGACGATGGAGGATCGGGAAGGAGTTTGTTCTTTGGCATGCCTGTGTGCACTTTTGGAAAAGACAAAAGGACACACCCATGGAGTTCGTTAGTGAGAAGGCCCTGACCAAAGCATTGAAGAGTTGGGGATTTCTCACCAATAATCTACTTTACATGACACGGCTTCTGTGCAGAGTTCTGCAGGGCTTTGTGCGGGAGTGGAGCAGCCTGGCTCAGCAGAAAGAACAGGGTCTATCAGCCTGGACAGACGAAAGTTCGAGTCTATCTCTGTCTCTCTGGTCATGTGAGTTGTACAAGTTGCCTAACATCTGAAACTCAGCTTTCTCAATGGAAGCAGAATCTTTGATCCTGATAGCTATCAGGAGGTTAAGTGACACGATGCACACAGCGACACCCACACAAGCTTACATACGCATAAAACGCCTCGAATCCAGCGAGTACACAGAGTGGATCTCATGGCCTCGCAGGGAGCAGACAGATACGAGTTCTTATCCGAAGATAAGAATGACTAAAGGTACAGCTTGTGACTCCATCCTGGAAGGAAGGGAGCAGCCTCCCCAGGGGCCAGAGGGTGTCAACGGTGTGGTGAAAACAACACTGTGGCCCTCCGGCCAATTGTGTCCCAGCACATGGCCATGGATTAGTTGCTCACATCTACTCCTCAGACCTCCTCATCCTCACATGGAAGCCAGTGGCTGAGCTGGAGGCTCTGACGGCTGTGTTTTGAATACAGCAATACTTCATGCTTACAACATCCAGGGTCAGGAGATAGAGAGAAAGGGGCACATGGAGGCTTTCTGTCCTCTGCTGAGCGCTGAGATGGACTGTCTCTAAGTTCTGAAGGCTTACCTATGTTATGTGGGAGACAGAAATAGTAAGGAATAACACCTCCACCACACACACACACACACACACACACACACACACACACAAGCTAGTATCTCTAGCCCTCATCTTGTAAAACAAGAAAGAAAAGGTTCTCCTGAGAGTGCCAGGGGATGGGGCTCAGGATTTATTGGATCTCGAAAGGCAGGTGACACTGCCCTAAAGGTTCCAGCAGCAGCAGGGAGGAGACTGCCAGAATGGGATTTGCCTTCACCCAGCAAGACCTCCGAGAAAGAATCTCTGGTACATGAAGGAAGAATGTGCGCTCAAGATAGCCAAGGCCCAGGGACACTGCTCCCGCCAACCAAGCGCATAAGGAAACTGTTTATGTTTTCGGCTTGCCAAAAGCTCTGAGTGTTGCTGAAACCTGTTTGTCCTGAACTCCTAACAACACATGGCAAGGTCTCTAGATGACAAACCCTTCTGTTAATGAGCAAGAAACGACTCAGACCAGCCCTGGAAACCCTTAGCTGCCTGGAGTAGGACGGCTGGCTGCCTGCTCCTTCTCCATCTGCCCCCGCCCCATGTGCCTGCTCCTGCATGTGTGGGCAGCCCAGAATTTACGGCCCCCTGTCCTTGGTGTTTATTTCCTCCCCCATGCGCTGTCACTCCAGGGAGAGGCCAGTGTGTAGAACTCAGGATGAAGAGAGTTAGAAAATACATAAAACTTTATAAATGTGTCCACAGACACGCTAAAGACATTTTATATCTAGTTTAACATACGCAGGAACACCCGCATACACAAAAGCAATTGTGGTCTGGGTCTTTCTAGCACTGATCAATTACCGTGGTGCTTCTTCAGGGTGGGGCTGCAAAGCCACCTCCGTGAGTGCGAGGCCATCACGCTCTCTCACCTCACTCCCCTTGCCTTTTAGTGGTAAACTTGTCTAGGATACTTTTCAGGCCTCCTTTCATTTGCATGGAGGCCACTGTTGTTAGTGAAGATTAAGAAATTCTGTGTGTGTGTGTGGGGGTGCACATCAGCAGGCCAGAGGTTGGTGTGAGGCACCTTCTTATATTCTCCACTTTATTCTTTGAAACAGGACTTTTCTCCGAATCTGGAGCTCACTGATTGGCCAGGCTAGCTAGCCAGTGAGATTCACTGGTCCGCTGGTCTCTGTCTCTCTGCACTGGGCAGAGATGTATGTATGTCTTCACGCTCAGCTTTCTATGTGGATGCTGGAGAACCACACTGAGGACTTCATGCTCTGTGCTTCCGTAGTGGGCACTTTACCAACTAAGCCATCTCCTTTGTCCTGCGGGCTTCTTTACTGGTATCTTTTGTAAATAGGAAGCTAGAACATGTCCCTTTTAGTCCATATAAAGTTTCAGGAACATGGAAAGTTGGGAGAAGCAAAGGGGTGCTGGGGGTGGGGATCAGGAGCCATTTCAGAGGGAACAGAGTATACGAGCTCTGAGTTTGAATCCAAGATGGATCTCATACATGCCAGAGCTACACTTCAGAGGAAGAGCATGGGAAACAAGGCCTATCAGGCCATATTAAATTAATATTTCCTGTAAGAAGTTTGCCTTTTGTACAAATATGAATGACCATGCCATGCCCTATTCTTTGGCTGGGGAACCTCCAACCAAGTTCAGCCCCGAACATCCAGAGTCCTACAGAGCCCCTGGTATGACTGCAGAAAACCCCCAGCTCACAGGCCAGTACCACGTGCATGTCTCTAAGTAACTGGGTAGGTTTTCACGGGAAACTTGAAGACTTGATAGGCATGCTTTTTACTGTGACAGATAAACCTTACATAAAAGAAAATCTTTTTGTAAAAGACTATTTTACTCTGCATATTTAAGGCATGCCACACAGCAGGACAAGATATGTACCCCCACACATGGGGTGAAATGGTTGCTGTAGGGAAAATGAACAGACCCAGACCTCAGTTACTGCTTTCTCACCCCCTGTGGCAAAGCAGCTGTAATCTACGTGTTGGCAAAAGTCTTGTAGTATCAGTACATCATTATTAGCTATGGTCGACAGACAATGCGCTTTGGCCAAGACTTTCACAATCCAAAATTGCTTCCAAGAACAAAGAGAAAAGTCCACAACAAGACTGGGGAGATGGCTCTATCCTTACGGTGCTTGCTGTGGAAGCAAAAGGCTGAGATTTGGGTTCAAGCTAAACGCTGTCTGGCTGTGGCAGCCTACCTGTAATTCCAGAGCTCCAAAGATGGAGACAAGGGACCCCCGAAGGAAGGTGCTACCCAGACTAGCCATACCCATAAATTCTAGGTTCATCCAGAGACCCGGCCTTGAAGAATAAGGTGGAGTGTAGCCGAGAAAGACTGTAGAAACCAGCCTCAGGCCTCTATGAGAACTTGCACAGGCATGCATGTATACTCACACTTACTTGTGTGCCTATACACATGTGAACACGCACACACACATATGAGAAAAGAAAAGGAAAGTTTCTAACAACGCAGCTGCCCCTGAGCTGTCTCTGTTCTATGCTGGCGTCTCCCACCAACAGCAGCGTGTATCTGTACTCTTTGCTAGCAGGTACAGTAGGCCAGAGTGATAGCTCAAGATTCCCGCACCTACTACAGTGCTCACCACAGCTGTTCATATTTGTAGATTAAATAAGTAATCATGCAGGGTTGGGAATCCTTCTAGTCCTGACTACACGCCTGCCTACTTAACTGAGGGAAAGAAATTTTAACTGTTGCCAGTAAAATTTAGCCTTAATTGTTTTTTTTACTTTAGAAATATAAGAGCTATATATTCTAGGAACACACACACACACAATGCCACCAACACACATATGGGTATGACACTGAGATTGAGATCGGCCCGTAACAGTTGTGAGAGCAATCCTCCTCGGGTAAACTGTCATCAGTCTGTTCTTAATCCCAAAATTCTACTTCTTGATAAATTGTTACCTCTGACTTGGCTGAATTCCTAGACTACACAAACACAATACACCACACATACTATACACCCCCCCACACACATACCGCACACACCACATTACACACACAAACATCACACACACAGGTATCAGATACCATACACAAATACCATACACACACACACATACCACACACACCACATACACACCACCACATACACCATGCACCCTATTAATCCTGTGCTAATCCTGTCTCTTATATTTAAACTGATACCTGGACATGTGGCATGCGGTGATGCTCAATAGATATTTAAAACGCTGAAGTGCTAGATGAAAATATCAGAGGCAGAGTGTCTGCCCCGTGCTGTATTTACCTTTCTCAAACTTCAGTTCATTCTAAAATACGTGGACATGGCTTTCCGTGCATTCATTTTCTTCATGATATTCTATGTAGTTAAGTAATATGTTATCTCTCTTTTGGAGATAAAAAGAAAAAAAATACTTGGCTGGGCACAGAGGCACGTGCTTTTAACCCCAACACTAGGGAGGCAGAGGCAGGCAGATCTCTCTGAGCACAAGGCCAGCCTGGTCTACATAGAGAGTTCCAGGATGGACAAGGCTATGAGACCCCATGTCAATGAACAAAACACCAAACAGAGTTTATTTTCTCATTTCAAGATAGCAGGAAGTCATCTCTTTGGTAAGTTTTACCTTTGAAAAGAACTTCCTCCTCACTCACTCATATAATCTCCAAACGTCACTCTGAGCATACCTGCATTATGGAAATGAATCACTTCTTTGGAATTTTTTTTCTGCTCGGTATTCGTTCCCCAAATCTTGCTGCTCTACCATGTTGGAGGCCTCTGCAGTATTTTCCCCAACCTGCGCCAACTCCCCGTTACCACATGCTCAAGGGTGCTCAGCTTAAACCAAGTGTTGCCGGCACAAAAGGAAACCTGCCGGGCCTCCTTGTTGGGGGGACTCTGGGACCTTCTTCACCCCAACTGCTGTGCCAAAGGTTAAACCTTTTTCCTGGCAAGCATGGTCTGGCTAATGCATTCTCCCCAGACTGTCTCTCCTTGTGGCTCACTAAGCCCTAATTGCAATCATGTCCAGAGAAAGCTGCTTACCATAAGTCTTATACTGAAAAGTGCCCTCCAGAATGCAGAGTCCAGCCATGGCTTCGTTGATGTGAAGCACGACTGTGGCAATGGAACACGGACAAAAACTGACACGAGTCTTCCAGAGATTCCCTTCTCTGAAGACTGCATTCTGCCTTCCTCCTGTTGAGGGTTGTGTTTATGCTACCAACGCTTGCGGTGTCATTTGATCAATTTGGGGATAAAACACCTTGAAGCGACAAATATAGTCACCTATATTCACGGGTAACAAAGTACTGAGACTCTCTTAATATGTAAGAGTTAGCCAATAAGAAGCTAGAGCTAATGGACCAAGCAGTGATTTAAATAATATGGTTTCTGTGTGATTATTTCAGGTCTAAGCTACCCGGGAGGCCGGGACAAACAAGCGGCTTCTTAAAACAATCTGTGATCATCAGAACTGAGTTTTCTTCTGTATAAACTTTTAATTCTATTCCACGAGGGTATTATAAGGGGCCGAGGCAATGGCTCAGCTGCTTGCTGAAGAAGAGGACCTGCTTTATATTCCAGAACCCTGTAAAAGCTGGGCATGGCAGCCCAGGCCAGAGACCTCAGTGTTGTGAGGGGAGACAAGTGGATGCCAGGAGCTTGCTGGCCACCCAGCCTAGCCTGAACAGTAAACTTTACCTTTACTGTCTCAAAAAATAGTGTGGAGAGTAATAAAAGAGGACAGGGCACGCCTGATGCCCTCCTCTGATCCCACAGCCACATATATATGTATGTGGGCGTATACATGTATGTGTTCCTACACACACAGGTGCACATAGACCAAACATCACATACACACACGAGAGAAAAAGGCACATGGGGGGGGGCAAATGTGATAGAATTGTAGGCCCTCACTCACTAGAATTCCCAGGACCTCACTCACAATAACTACCTTTCCCTACTTTCCCTAACGGTGTCTCATGGCATTGAACCCTGTGAAAACAAGCTGGGGTCCTGCCTGCCCCCTTTCATGTGTGCCTTTCTTTCTTTCAATACTTTTTTACATAAAATGTTACCATGCAATCCAACAGGGCTCACCATGACATGCTCGTAGCTATCTATCTGCCCATGCGTTTCTGTATCTTGACTTCAACACAGAGAACCGTCAGAGACTGTCACACAGGAAGGACCCCTTTTGACCCCTTTATTGTGACCCAGGAACTAGCAGAGCAACAATAAAGTACCCTGCAAGGCAGGGTGATGGGAAGAAGGCTTAGAGCCACGGGTATTCCTTCAGGGACTTCAAGGAGGTTGGGCAACACTCTTGCCTGTGTTTGCCTCTGTGGAACTGACGCTGCCATGGACAGGCGGGTCCTCTTTGTTCTCTTATCCAAAGTGGATTCCATTTTCTGAGTTAGCTCTGTCCACCTTCAGTAGCCTTCCCTAACCATTCCTCATCCTTAAGCCCCCCTGCCCCTTTTCCTTCTAACGCCCAAAGGTGCCAGGGTCAGCATCTCTCCCAATCTCCGATAAATGTTTCATCCCTCAACCAAATTCTATTGTTTTTAGAGCAGGCATCGTTCCCTCTACTCCTCTAGAGTCCTTGTATTATCTAGCAGAAAATATTAAGGCTTCCTCATAGATTCAAATACTGACCCTAGTGTCAAGTGGAAAACAAGGTGGGTAAAAAGAATGGAGAAAGGAAAAGGAGAGAAACCACATAAGGAAGAAATAGAAAGCACAGCGTCAGCTCGTCCAAGGCAGGGATCCTGTCTCTCTTCTTAAGTGACTTTGACTCTCTGTTTCAGCTTCCTGATCCCCAAAGTTGAAATAACAATACCACCTACTCCCTAGGCTGTTTGGAGGATTAAAGAGTTCACATCTGTAAAGCAGTTAGAAAAGGGCTAGGGAGCCTGCAAATCCTACGTAAGCATTTTCAAAAGAAAACAAAAATTAAAGAGCAGGGTAAGGCCCACAGGGCTACCCAACCAATGCAGGACTGGGCTAGGCTGGGCTGGGGTTTGGGGACACTTGCACCAGCCCAGGCCAAGGATGGATTGCTCTCTGGGACCTAGGGACTGGCTGGCAAAGGAGGAGGGAGACACAACACTTGGAAAAAGCACTCCGTTCTGGTTTGAAGGCCCTGGGAGTTACCAGGTCCTACCAAGAGCTGGATTCCACTGGAGAGCTCCCCGGGCTAGGCTGTGGCTTCTCGGGTTAGCCCAGGGAGGGGCAGTTGCCGGGCACGCTGGCGCCAGGCCTGGGTGGCTGCAGCAGGGATGAGGGGACAGCCCTGAGCCCCGCCCCCTGCCTGGCTGCCCAGAGCCTCGCGGAAAGTTACTGCCTGCTAACGTGGCAGGAGCCCCGAGCTGCCAAGGGCTGCTGTGCTTGCTGGGATCCCAGGCGAGGCCCTGGGCCCAGTCTAGTCTCCACATGTCCCCTGCACGTAACTGTATTCTCTTCGCAGTTACAAGATTTTGGGGGTGAAAAGAGGACAAAAATATTTGAGCTAGTGTCAGTAAGGAATATCCTAGGGTATCCCTAAAACAAACGTATCACCTTTCCCCCTTCTCTTCATACCACATGAGCTCAAACAAAACCGACTGTCAAAAACAAAATAAAACACCCCAAAAAATGCCAAAGTTTAGCTCAACAGAGGTTTCTATTGTTTGTTTGTTTGTGGGCTTGTCATTCATTCATTCATTTTAGAAGCAGGGCCTCGTCTCATGTAGCCTGAGCGGACCCTGAGTTTGCTTGGTAGCTAGGATGACATTGAATATTTGATCCTCCTGCCTCCGCCTCCTGAATGCAGAAAGCGCACACCGACCCATTTTCCTTGGTGCTGGCTGCGGAACCCGAGTTTCCAGAAATGCTAGGCAAGCACTCTACCGACTGAGCTCTGCCCTGGGCCCCCTGACTCATTTCTAGGGAACAGCTTCTAAACACCAATTATCCGCCGTCTGCCCAGCAAGGCCCCGAAGGCCTGAGAAGCTCGTGGTGCCATGTACAGACGGAGTGAATGGCATGCAGAAGACATGAAGGGCTACAACATCAGTGCACGCAGCGAGCTGTAGGGCAAGAATTATTTCTGCCAGGTGGGGACAGCAGGCTGCACAGGCTTGCAGGGGGGTCTTGTTAGAGCAGAGCTTTGAAGAATGACTCCAGTAAGGGGGTCACCAGGTGAACAAGTGGCCTAATTAGGCCCGTGCAGCACATTTATTATCTGTCCCACACCTGCTTTTTCAAGGAAGGCTTTAAAAATACAGAAGCAGACAGTGGGCTAAAGAACAGTATTGTATCCACGCCACCTTCCCTGAACATGATCATTGTGCGGCGGGGAGGGAAGTGAATGCCATGTTCCTAGAAAATCTACACAGAAGAGATGGCGGAGGGGGATGATTCCCCTGCCTACAGCGTGTGTGTGTGTGTGGTGTGTGCTCGTGTGCAATCACACGCGTGCATACACACACCCCATCTCTACGAACTACTAATGTTACAGTGTATCCACATGCGGGGTGAGCAGGCTAAAGAAAATGATAAAAATATCAAAAATCTGGTGACTATGTTTCAAGAATCCATGGGAATTCTTTGTCCCACACTTGCAAATTTTTAGTAAGTCTGAAGTTACGCTAACACAAAAATTCACTACGCTGGAGAATAGCACCCTGGAAGATGTTAACAAACGTGTTTACAGCATGACTAGGGT
This sequence comes from Microtus pennsylvanicus, assembly GCF_037038515.1. NCBI lineage: Eukaryota > Metazoa > Chordata > Mammalia > Rodentia > Cricetidae > Microtus > Microtus pennsylvanicus. The sequence continues at coordinate 51,283,364 of NC_134581.1, forward strand.
GGCACTGTCAGTGAGGTGTCTGCTATGCATGCACGGGAACCTGAGCTTGGATTCCCACAAAAAGCCAGTTAAAAACCAGGCAATGATGGCCCTCCTCTGTAACTCTAGTGCCGGAGGGTGGAAACAGGCGATCCAAGATGCTTATTGGCCGGTCAAACTAGCCAAACTGATGAAGCTCAGATTTGAGGAGACACCCTGTCTCAAAAATTAAGGTAGGGGGTGGTTGAGGAAGTCACCCGAGGTTGACCTCTGGCCCCCATGAACATGTGTATTTGCATTTATACACATGCGCATGTGTGCACGTGTGTGTACACACACCATTTAAAGTACAAAGAACACTATATCACCGGTTTTTAAGACACAAAGCATTCTCTTGCCAGTACTCAGAGAAGTAGCAATGTGCAATCCATAGCACCTTAGTCTCAAGCATCCCAAGGGATGTCTGTCTCCTGTGCACCCCTCTTTCTTCTATTCCCAAACCTTGAGGTTGGTAGGCTGAAAGGGTCAAGACTGCAACAAAACCTGCAAGAGGTTGGTCTGCAAAGGACCAAAAGGATGTGGAGGACCAAAGGGTGTGGCCAAAGGGATGTGGAGGGACCACTGTATCCTTACAGTGGAGGCATCCCTGGGGATGTAGAAGAAGCAGTTGCACACAGGGTGGGTAGTCAGCTCAGTAAGGGATCTAGCAGATGGTTCTGCAGTACTTGACTAGCGTGTATTATAAAAAACTGAAATCAGAGCTGGCTCAACAGTTAAGAGTTTGTATTGCTCTTAGAGAGGACCTGAGTGCAGGTCCCAGAACTGACATTGGGTGGTTTGCAACAGCCTGTAACTCCAGCTTCAGGGGACCAGATACCATCTTCTAGACTCCATAGGTGCCTGCACTTACCTGTGTATAGATCCACCCCATCCTCATACAGAAATGTATAATTAGAAATAAAATACATCTCTAAAATATCAGAAGTTAGAGCGGAAAATTCTAACAGCTGCTGCTTGGAGTTTCTATGTGTGTGCTAGGCATTTGATATTAAAGTCAAATTGATTTACCCCAACATCTTCATGCCTTAGCTACTATTCGTAGTCCCATATTCCGCAAGAGGGAATGAAGTTCCATATAGCCAGTGGCAGTAGAATTATCCCAAGTAGTCTCACTCCAGAGCCTGGATCTTGCCTGTAAAATTATGCTGCCCTAGGCCCTGGTTAAGATTTTATGTGCACACGGACAAGGAATTTCTCAAGCCGCAGTGAACGCGGCACGATCAGATGGAGTGGCGGGACTCGAGGGATGCTTGTCTTTTGATGGCCAGTGTTATTTGACTAACAATTTACCGTAAAGCTCAATTATTGGTCAGTCCTTCCTGGTCTCCCAGAAACAGTCTGAGATATGTGTGTCTAATGGAGTCTTTGTCACCCAATAAATATAGCTTTGCTGTGCCTTGTGTTCTATATCTGAAATATGAGATTATGTTGGCTAACATTGTTGCCACTGACATCCTTGCCCCACGGCTGAAATTCTTCCATGTGTGGTTGGTGTAGGACGCCAGGGTATAATTTCTGGGGCCCTGGAAACAGTGGGAAAAATAAGGTAAGATGAGTATCGAGGGCTAGGAAGATGGCTCGGTCGGTAAGAATGCCTTCTGCATAAGCACGAGGGGCTAAGGTCGAATCTCTGTGTAAAAAGCTAGGCGTGGCTGCACCTGCCAATTAGCTCAGCAATGGGGCAGGGGCAGATATAAGGGGATCTCAGGAGTTCACTGACCAGTCAGCTTCATTGATAGACTCTGTCTCAAGGCAATAATTTGGAGAACACTAGAGGGGAAAACCCAAGTTTCCTCCTCTGGACTGCTCATGCATGTTTAAGGGTATGTGCAAACACACACACACATACACAGGCACATACACACACACTTACACACACATATACACAGGCACATACACACACACGTACACACACATATACACAGGCACATATACACAGATGGAGGAGACAGAGAGTCAAAGAGAGGAGGCCCTAAAACAATACTTTTTACGGTCGAATCAGACATTATACATAAGAGTGGGTTTTCTATTCATAAGGTATTGTTTGACACTGGAAGGCTACATGAAGTCTGAATTATGGGGGTTTTTTTTGTAATTTTTCTTTCCCTTTTAATTTCTTCCCCCTACCCTTTCTGTTCCTTCTCTCCTTCTTCCTTCCTTTTTTAACTGGGTCACTGGAACTCTTTTGCCACATTGATCCATTTTCTCTGATAGTAAATACTAGTAAGACTCCAGCTGGAGAGAATCCAGTGGCCCAAAGACTTGAGAACAAATCCTTTTACATTCAGGGGCATTGTCCCTTTCACCATCTGATCTCCCCAGCACATCCACGATGACTGCTCCCTGGAAATGTGTCCACAGGAAAGTAAATGCATCAGTGTGAGTTCTGGGCTGGCTGGGTGTTGAGTATGAGTCCTGGGCTGGCTGGGTGTTGAGTATGAGTCCTGGGCTGGCTGGGTGTTGAGTATGAGTCCTGGGCTGGCTGGGTGTTGAGTATGAGTCCTGGGCTGGCTGGGTGTTGAGTATGAGTCCTGGGCTGGCTGGATGTTCAGTATGAGTCCTGGGCTGGCTGGGTGTTCAGCATGAGTCCTGGGCTGGCTGAGTGTTCAGTATGAGCCCTGGGCTGGCTGGGTGTTCGGCATGAGCCCTGGACTGGCTGGGTGTTCAGTGTGAGCCCTGGGCAGGCTGGGAGCTGCTTTCCCCTTTACCTTTCAGACCATCCTGATGGTGGCTGAGCTTTTATTTTTGTTCATCGTTTGTTTATGGTCACCAGGACTTTGAAGGAACATCAAGAGGACAATGAAGACATGTCGTCAAATGCTTTGACATCTTGGGCAAGACAGCTTTGTAAATACTCTGAATTGTGAACTCTTATCAGCGCTGGCGCCGTTCCCCTTAGCATCATCGGAGCTTTGGAAAAAGAAACCAAGCCATGGGTCCCAGCATGCTGACAACAACAACTGCTTTGGGAAAGATCAAGAAAGGCCTACTCCAGTATATGCAGGGTTTAGTGCAAACACGCCCAAGGATTACTTTCCATCTTATTTTTTTTATGCGAAACCACCAAAGGCCAAAACCAGTTGCACTATGGGAAAGAAATAATTAAAGAAATTATTTTTTAAAAAAACAAACACCATCAGACAGGGCAGGCAATTGTGTGTGGGTACATGAACCTACGCACAGAGAGAAATACACATACTTCACTGTAGTTGTTACCGCCAATCCGTTTTCCCATTATTTTAGCCACTGGCATTTAGGAAATTATCCTATGTATTTATTTGCATATATACAAAATGGTACATATTCAAGAATATTCTATGTGTACTTATACAGCCTAGGAACAACTTAAAAGTGGATTAGTAGAAGACTGAATAGCTGCCAATGTAGCCATAAAGTAGAATATCACGCAAGTGTTAGCTATATTTACATGGACACGGATGGAGTGATTGCTAACAATGTATTAATGGAATGAGATCAAAAAACAGAATACTGCATATAAACACACATACATATGTCGATTTATACTCCAATTCATCCTCTATATAGTCATAGAATCCAGTTCTTGAAAGCTGCAGAAATCAGTAACTGTGATAGGAGTGAAAATGATTGAAGTATATCCATTTATGACAATGCCATAAGGAAACTCATAATCTTATGTAATCAACGCATGTTATTAAAAAAAAGAAAGGAAAAAGATGGCTCTGTGGGTAGAGCACTTGACACACAAGCATGAAAACTTGAATTCAGCCTTCTTGAGTTTCCTAGCACCCATGTAAAATTCTGGTCATGATGGTGTGCCCCTGGAATACTAGCTCTGGGGAGCCAGGGACAGGAGGATCTATAGGGCTCATACTAATCAGGTATCCTAGCTGAATCTCTAAGTTCCTGGTACACTGAGACACCTTAACTCAAAAAATAAAGTGGAGAACGATGAGAAGGATGTCAACATTGACCCCTACCCCCGCCTGTACAAGTGCACTCAGGGACAGACAGATATATATACACACTAACAAGAACAAAAAAAAAAAGAAAGAACATTGTATCCTGCAGCTATGTCTTACTCAGAAATGAGCGTGATGATGCTCATGCGTCAGAGTCAAAAGATAAACTCTGCAGCCATGCAGGGGATGGATACGGGTGGGTAAGATGCCTCTCCAGAGCTCTCCCACTTCCTTCCTGCTCACCAAAGCCTGATGGTTCCCAAACCCATGCTGCCTTGGAGACAGAGAGGCCACCATGTACTCCCTGCCTGGAACACCCCATCTCTGGCCCACATTTCTCCAGTTCCCTACAACTTAATCCAGGAGAGTAGGCTTATTCAACTAACCTTCTCCAAATCACGGATCCCCTGAACTGTGGCAGCCACTGTCATACATATTTGAGGATTCAGGGACTTTCCATGCTATGTGGACAGGGAAATAAGGGAAGAGTCTCTGGAGCTCAAGGTCCTCACTAGACTGTGCCAAACACAGTTGCTACACATCTGATTAGGGACAGTAATGGGGATTACAGACTCTTTCCTTTTCCCGTTCCTCTCCTTCTCTCTTTCTTCCTTTTTCATTTTTCAAAAGGATTTAATTCTCTCTCTCTCTCTCTCTCTCTCTCTCTCTCTCTCTCTCTCTCTCTCTCTCTCTCTCTTTCTGTGTGTGTGTGTGTGTGTGTGTGTGTGTGTGTGTGTGTGTGTGTGTGTAGGACTGAGGAAAGCATTGAATCCCCTAGGGCTGGAGTTACAGGTGGTTGTGAGCTACCTGATGTGGCTGCTGGGAACCAAACTTGGGTCCTCTGCAAGAGCAGCTTGTGCTATCTATCTATCTATCTATCTATCTATCTATCTATCTATCTATCTATCTATCTATCTATCTATCTATCTACCTACCTACCTACCTACCTACCTACCTACCTATCTATCTATCTATCTATCTATCTATCTATCTATCTATCTATCTATCTATCTATCTATCTATCTATCTAAGATGTCTGTCTCTTCCCCGCCTCTGCCTCCCATTTCCCTCCCCCTCCCCCAATCAAGTCCCCCTCCCTCGAAAGCCCAAAGAGCAATCAGGGTTCCCTGCCCTGTGGGAGCCTAGGCAGTTTGCAGCTTGTGCTCTTAACCATACTTTTCCCCTCCTTTCCTTCTGTCTTTTGCATAAGGAACCTAGACTCACCAAGACTCCCCACGCTAGGAGGTTAATACAAGGATTCGCATGGGGGGAATATGCCTCACACAGTTCTCCTGGGGATTTAGTAAGCACAGGAAAACAATATTCTTGAGAATGAAGCTGATGCAGCACCTTGGTGCCCACGATAGTGCTCAGGGCTCTCTGTAGCTGTTCTTCCTTTACCCACACCATCCCACAAGGCTGCCATGGTTATTGCCCACAGTTCACAGGATGGTTTGGCTTGGGTGGGTCACTGGCCTCATGAAACAGGCGATCCAGGCTATTACCTATTTCTTTTAAAAATGAATGTATTGATTTTTCTTGTGTGTGTTTGTGTGTGTGCACACGAGTCTACTTGTCTATATATGCACCAGGTGTGTGCAGTACCTTTGGAAATTGAAATAAGGCAATAGATGCCTTGGAACTTAAGTTATTGGTTGTGAGCAGCCTGGCATGGGTGCTGGAAACTGAACACACATCCTCTACAAGAGTAGCAAGTGCTGCTAGTTTAGTGCCTTCTCTCCGGTGCCCATCAGTTGTTTCCTGGTCTTATTCTCAAGGAATTCTTATCTCCGCGTTCCTGCTGTGCTCTGTCCATCTGCTTCCCTGTCCGCCCAGGCACTGAATGGCTTGTTTGTTATCCTGAGGGTCACTCGTGGATTCTGTGTCCCCATGGCACCAGCTGCGAAATGTTCCACAATGGAGCGTCCATCCCCGTCTCGCCTCTCTGCTTCAGCTACGTCCTAACTACATCCTCTTCGTAGTTCAAAGTCCCCTGAGAGGACCAGAGGACCATCTTTGTGTTGGACACTGACCACATGTCTAGTCATCTTTCGACATGTGACTCAACTGTCCCACTGCGGGCTCCTGTTCTGCTGTGTTCATCAGAGGCTGAAGAGCGTCGAGCTACGTGGGCTGGACTTTTCCCTCCTCCCTTGAGGAGGTTTCTGGGATACTGGGACACTTAAGTCAAACAGAATCCATGCTTTCTCTCAGGGGTATCTGCCTTCCAGCAACTTCCATCACCTGCAGCCTCGAGTTGGGCAGACATTCTAGTCTGTTCAGTCAAGAGACAAGTGAGTCATGGCTGACCAAGGAGCTTTTGCCTCAGTCCTTAAGTTACTTGATCTTAGTAACTGAAGCCCATAATTTTCCCTGGGCCTCTATACCTCTAGGACCTCTGCCTTGTACCTGGCCACTGTGGAGTCTAAGGTGGTCAAACAGCCCCAACAGATGGTGGACAATGGAGGGAGAGTGTCCTGGTGGGCCCTGATCAGACGGCCTGCAGGGCAACAGGATCCTACCCCAAACCCAGCCCTCAGAAGTGTCAGGCTGAAATGATGATCCAACGAATTGCACATGGAAAACATTTGAAAACAATCACACATGTAAAACACACACACACACACACACGAACACACGCATGCACGCCTATGTATACACATGGCTCTCTATACTACATGAAATCCATTTCTCTCACTACATTTGGTATCAGAAGCAACCTAGAGAGGATTTTAAAAGTATCTAGGAGAGGGGCCAGCAAGGTGGTTCAGAGGGTGTTTGCCACCGAACTTGAGAACCTGACTTCGGCCCCCAGGACTCTTCTCTTCTTTCTTCCTTTCTCTGAATACTGAATTGCACAAGGGGTTTGCATGATTTTTCAACTGCCATTTCCTAAGCCTGAGTTAGCCTTTGCTAGGTTTGCCCTCTGCATTCTTCAAGCTCCTATTAATCCTTTGAAACCCAGCCTAGGCATTGCCCTCTCCAGAGATTCCTATATTGAAGCAATCATGGCCTTCCCTTGGGCTGCTTTCGTATCTACTTAGACATTCTTGTTATTGCCTTTATCAGGCTGTATTATACATATTTATTCTGATTGTGTATTCTCTGCTAAAACATACGCTTATAAAGTACAAGGACCATGCCTTGTGAATGTTTTTCCTTATATTTAGTTTTAATAAAGTGTATTTAATTGCTGGTAACAGTTGCTAAAGGGGGCTCAAGAGGCCCCACTCCTCCCTGAGTCTCTATAGGCAGTTAGTGGCTTCTGGGGGAGGGAGAGATATTTTATTTAGAAGTGTAGACACTGGTATAATTCCCATGCTCTTGTAAATGACCTCTTACCCATATTCCTGTAAGCACCCTAATAAAACTTTATTGGGTAACCAAAATTGAATGAACGAATGAATGAATGACGTGAAAGGAGCAGGTGTCTCATTAAAAGGAGGCTAAGACAATCATCAGTAGTGGGAGGGAGACAGGAGAGGGTTATGAGGCATGAATATGATCAAGCTACATTATATATGTGTGAAAATGCCATTCACACATATATATGGGTCTATAAATGAGACCCATTAATAGATATTTTCATATATAGCTCATATATGCCAATAAAAATCTTTTTAAAAGTATCTTAGTGCTGGGTGTGGTGGTGCACACCTTTAATCCCAGAGCTCATGAGGGTGAGGCAGGCAGATCTCTGTGAGTTCCAGGGCAGCCTGGTCTAGATAGTGAGCTGTAGACTAACCAGGCTATATAGTCAGACCCTGTCAAGAACAAACAAACACACAAACAAGTATCTCAGGGTAGTTTGGGCTTTACAGAGACCCCCCCTTCACGGCTTCACTATGGTGTCATCAGCACGCTCTGCTGCAGTACCAATGCTGCAACTGAGTCACCAGCACGAGGGCATCACTACGTATTACACTTCACAATTTACGTAGCCTTCGCTAGTTTTTAACCTCTTGCCATTTTTCCTGTTCTAGGACACCACTGGGGTCTCATGTGACATCCGCCATCTTCTCTCCCCAGCCTTCTCGGGGACGTGACAGTTTCTTAGGTTTGTTTTAGTTTGTTTAGTTCTGATGACCTTGGTAGTGCTGAAGGCACGCTGGGGGGACGAATCGTCACATGGTCCTCAGTTGGAATTCGTCTGCTGTGTGTTCATTTTGAAGCAGCAACACTGCTCTAACTCCCTAGCTGGCACTGCATGGCCCACCACAAGTCAGACACTGACCTATGTGCCCTAGGGGATGCATTCCCTCAGCACCTCTAGAAGGGGAGCCCAGGACGATACCCTTCCCAAGGTGAGGTGTGGAGTTCAAGCCCCAGAAAGATCTTCCACACAGCAGTTTGCGCCAGTGTTTTTATTGATGACTGACTCGTTTCTTTATTGTGCTTCTCCCTTGTGAGTGTCTAAGATCAGGGCAGGTGGTTCACCTCTGATGTGCCCAGAGAGCATACACGAGGCCCTAAGTTACGTTGGTATGATGAGCGAGTTGATACTAAGATTGAGAAAATACGAGAGAGAGGGACAGGAAGAGATGAGAACCACTGATGTAAGCCACACTGAAATGGAGCAAGCAGGAACAGGTAGGCAGCTGGGACCCAGCCAGGTCACCAGAGGAATCACAAGAGTGTCAGGTCATCCCAAATGGGGTGGCATAATTTGGGCAAAGGCCAGCAACATCCTAGGTGTAGGCCTCTCTGAGGTACAGGTCATCCAGTAATTTTCCATTTTAAGACAGAGGAAAAAAGCTTCCTTAAAGAAAGACCGAGAGGTTAGGGATAACAGGGGTCAAGCAGGTGGTGAAGTTATAGGAAGGCCTGTCTACATTAGCACCGAGCACCGCGAGTAGAGCAAGACAAAAGCTCCAGGAAGACAAGAGTGGCTCCTAGTCTAGCTTCCCTGATGTTGCCACGGACCCACGAAGAGAAAGGAATCTTACTGAATGATTCTGGATAAGCAAGGAGAAAAGGAGGGCCCATGGGTTTGCTATAGGGTTCAATATTAGAAAAGGAAAACCACTGTACAGGGAGACCCAGATCAACACAATGGTTGGCATCACAACTCGGGACGTAGAGGTCCCCTTAGAAAATCAAACCTTGGGCTTGGGAGATGACTCAGTGCATAAAGGGCTTGCCGCACAATCATGAGGAACTGCGTGGATCCCCAGAACACACATAAACTTGGATATAGTAGGGAGCACCTGTGACCTCAGAGCTGTTCCTAGGAGATGGGAAAATTTCTAGAAGCTTGCGGGCCAGCTGGCCTGGTGTATGAAGCACTGAACAAGAGATCTGCGCCAAATGAGGTTGAATATGAAGACTGACACCCAAGGTTGCTCTCTGACCTACACACACACATGCACGCACGCACACACATTTATGCGCGTGCACACACACATGAACGCACGCACACACACTCATGCGCGCGCGCACACATACGCACACATGCACGCACAGCCCTCCATACACGCAAAATGTCTGATCTTTTTGCCGTATTCTTACTGGTTGTAAAGGGCAGAATCGGCTTGTGAATATATTTTCCCACCCGACAGCAGTTTCCAAAGGCAATGTTTTCGATAGACTCTGACAGAAAAGTGCCCACTGGGAAAAAGCTTGGTGAACAAAAAAAGAAGCAACTCAGGAAGAGCAGCAAGCTCCATCCTATACAGCCATGTAAATGATTAGGATTATTGAAGGAGTCCAATTTTTCATCTAACCCTGAGGGGCAGCTTTGAAAGAGAAAGGAAACATCCTTGTATGTCTGGGAGTCCAGGTGGAGTACCCTCCAGGATGGCTCACTAGGCTCCTGGAAAAGGCCAAGCATGTGGTCCAACTGACGGGTCCTCCCCCGGACAGGTGGGGGCGGGGCATGGGAAGGCGTGAAGAATGGCTGCATTCAGGCACTTGGAGGTCAGAACCAGAGGCCAAGAAGTGTGTGGCTGTTATTTCTCATCGCCAGTCTTTGAGCCCCTGGGGAAGATAAGTCCTATGTGTCTTTCAAGAACTGCTCTTCTCCACTTCCTTAGTGACTTGGCTCTGCAGTCCTCAGAGCCCAGTTCCTTCATATGAAGAAGGGAGAGGCTGATGTCCTGGCAGTATTGTGACCTCTGCAAATATCACCGTGAGAGATGGCTCTTGAGTCACCCAGCTCTCTTCTTCTCTCCGTTCCAAATATCTCAGGATATTGTTAGTTGACTGACTACAAAAAGTCGGGCTTTAATGACTCATTTTGATTTTCACTCTCGTTTATTTCAATGAATAAATACTGCTTACCCTTCTGACCCAGACACAACTATTTTTTTTTAAAAACAATCTTGAGGTGATTGGGGGAAAATAAATATAGATAGATTGATTGATAGATGATTGGTAGATAGATTGATAGATGATAGATAGATGATGGATAGAGAGATGACAGGTAAATTATGGATACAAAGACAATGGATAAATAGATGATAGATAGATAGATAATAGATAGATGATAGAATGATGGATAGGTAGGTAGGTAGATAGATAGATAGATAGATAGATAGATAGATAGATAGATAGATAGATAAACAAAACAACCAGGCCGGGCCAATGGCTCAGTGGAGGAAATACAGGCCACACAAGTGGTAAGACCAGAATTCAGATCTCTAAAACCTACATAAAAGCTGGCCATGCATAGGGGCTGTCTGTAACCCAGGCACTTGGGAGGCAGAGACTGGGCATCCTTAGAGCAGGCTGATTACCTAAACTAGTCACAGTCAGTGAGTTCCGCTTCAGTGAGAGACCCTGCCTCAATAAATAAAATGGGCAGTGATTAAAGAAGTCACTTGATGTCAACTTCAGGCCTCCATAGGCACACACGGGCACGTATACTCACACATGTACATGTGCCCACACACATGTGACCATGCATGCACACCACATACATACACAAAGAGTTTGGAAATCCCATTTCCAGACATAGATGAAATGCAGTCTGACCCGAACTTTACTTCCCTGCCAATCTCCAGTTTATCTCAGTCCATTTCCTGAACAGGCAAAGAGGCGTCCATCTTATAAATGCAAAGTCATTTTCCTGCAAATGTTTTCACAGCAGCCAGGGTCCCACTCAAAAGTTTTATTTTTACTTTTGTTAACATTAAGGTGGCAAACCCTGCGTTTGCCAGGTTGGATGGTTAAATGGAGGTGGAGAAAAGACAAGGGCTTTTAACTTTGTATTAGTTTTTAACATGAGAAAAACAAAGCAAAGAACAAGTGTGTTGGCCACGTGCCAAGTGCAGCTAAGGGCACCATACAGGATTCTGGCTTTCCTCCCAGCTTCCCACCCACAGACTTCCAAATCCTGAAGTTTGGTGTGGGCTGAGGCGAATCACCGGGGAGCACCTGTACACTAGTTCAGAAGTGGGCAGTGGAGGTGCCCGGGCACACTGGCCATTGGCACCTCTCAAAGTAGACCAACCAGGAGGAGGTTAGCCTGCTTCACTCCTCGCTGGGGTCAATAGACGGCTCTGTTATGCATTTATTGGAACCCAGAACCTAAATGTTTCAGGTTCGGATAAGAAAACTAGACAACTCAAAGATGGCTGAAATGCTGTCATTAGCTATGGGTCCCTGGGGGCTCATTTAATTCAGATTTAACTACCCAGATTGTTTCTAAAGGGTCCGGCAGTCCTGGGTGTAAAACACAGAATCCTAGTTACATTTGAGATTCAGGTAAACAGCACATGATTTGTTGTTAGTATGAGCATGATGTAAATATGAGACAGGGAACATTTTTATTCCCTGTTAACTGACAAGGAAGCTATTCAGCAGTTGATGATACTCCAGGTTCCACCCCCCACCTTTGCTTCCTTCTTTTTTTCGACCTTTAAGGGGCTTAATTCTAAAAACCTCATCAGAGGGTAGAGATGACTGAAGAGTGTCGGGCGTCCCTCCCAGTTATCATTTGCTGAAGAACAAGTTTTGGTGGGGGAGGATCCGATACTTTGGACTAAACAGGATAATGATTTTCTGCACTCCCACTGGCATTTAGTCAGAATTAGCAGTGGATGGACGGGGCCAAGAGTTTTGATTTTGCAGACCAGTAAAGTGTTAAAGGAAAAGAAAATAGAATTGTGAGATGGCCAATATTCAGACGCCAAGGTTAAATTTGATTTAATAGAGATATATTAAAAAATGAAATAGAAAACCAACTACCATATTCATTACCATTCATTCATAATGAAAGCAACATTTAAATACTCTTGCATTCTTGCAATAAAGGATAATGTTTTTTATATCAAGTTGGCAGCCTTACAGTATGCTGCCTTCATTTTATAGAAACATCTAGGCAATCTGGTGCTGGCCCCGGCGGGCAAACACTTAGACAGGCAGGGCTCTCACTGTCCTGACCAGCGACAGTAGCAAGATGACACCACTATGCGATCCTTTCTGAGACAGGGTCTCATGTGGCCCAGATGGCATTCAACTGGCTAAGTAGCCAAGGATGGCCTTGAACTTCTGATCCTATTGCTTCTGCCTCCATGGTATTGGGTATGTCCCAACACTTAGTTTTATGCAGTCCTAGGGAATCGAAATCAGGGCTTTTTGCATGCTAAGCAGGCATAGTATCAACTGAGCTATGGGCCCAGCTCCTATTGTATCGGTTTGAGGATAAAATAATAGCATATCTTTCAATAAAAAGAGAATATCGACACGAGGAGCTTTGAATTTTGATGATCTTCTATGAACATCCAACTTAATTATTTTATTATTTTTAAAAAGTCTTTTTCTTGCTTTATATTACATGTGTGTGCATGCTGAGTGTGGGTGACTGTGGAGGCCAGAAGGTGGCAATGGATCCCCCTGGAGCAGCAGTTACAGGTGGGAACTTGGGTCCCTTCAAGAGTAGTTTGTGCTCTTAGCCCCCTAGCCACCTCTCCGGCCACTTCAATACTTTATGTTTGAGACATGTTATTCATATGAATAGGGAATGCATCTTTGGTAAACAGTATATGGTACAAAAGAAATCCAAATACTGTTTACCAATGAGTCCTAAATCTGTTCTCTTAGTCCTAAGGACCATACCCCTGGAAAGAGCATATCACTTTCAAGGGCTCTTTGGAACAGAGAACTGCCAGCCATGTCTATGTACACACTCGAAGGTGTGTATGTTGACATACGCTTTAAGACTATGAGTAAACAGTCCCAACCTTTGAGCAAAACAATCTCTGGATTAGGCCTTGTCTCCACATCATTCTTTTTTTCTGTAATGATGGAGTTTATATATAATTTTAATATTTAACGATTCTTTGAATGAATTAAAAGCATAAGCACAGAATATATATGTATTCATTAAAAATATTATCCCCAAGCCAGGAATGGTGAGAATATGCCTACCATCCTAGTACTTGGGAGGATGAGGCAGGAGGGATGCAAGCTGAGGGTCAGCCCAGGCTACAGACACTGTCTTAACCAATCAAAACAAAACACAATAGAACAAAACAGCAATGGATCATTTCCATTGGATTTTAGCAGAGCCATTTAATGCCCCTTAGTGCTAACAGACCTCTACTCCCTGGGTCTCAATGACCTAAGTGACCAAGAATTAGTTGAAGACTCCAGTCACCTGTCTTCTGAGATAGGTTGACTTACAAATTCTTTCATCCTTTCAAGAACCCAGCTCAGATAATTACGGAAACTCAGGTATTTTCTCTCCTCTCCATCCCTACTGAATCTCAGCTTGCTTTCCTTTCTCTTTCTCTCCTGACAGGATTCCCCCCACCCCCTCCCAGGCTCAGCTGAACAGGAGACAGCCTTTGGCTTTGATTCCCGAACTGCGATTTACACAAAGTCAACTCCGGCTTTGGGTAGTTGATAAACATCTTGCTAACTAATTTCTTGCTGTTTCTGAGTGATTAACATTTTGGCTAGCGAATACAGAGCCCTTCAGACACTGTTCCCCTCCCACACAAGTCAGCTAATGAAACCCATGAGCCAGCCTTCCATCCGCTTTTAATAGCTTCAGTCACCTGGGCCCAGCTGCCGCCCCCATGACTCCGCAGGTCCAAGAGCTGCTGCAGGGCAGCAGGAGGACGAAGATGACCCAGGCCCTCCAGTTGCAATTTCAGCATGGCTGTTAGGGCATGCTCTTCCCATAGATTTTTCTCCCTCACCACCAATTTAGAGGATAATGTGCTATTTTTACTGTATTTTTAGTGGAAAGAACCTTAAACTTTAGGGTGATGGTAGCATATTGCTGAATTATGTGTTTTAGTCTGACTAGAATAAATTAAACTTTTGGTGGAAAGAAGAGACGAAAAATGAGCATTGAAGAAAAAACTGTCTACAGTTGTCAAATTTAAAAACCTAGATTATCCTAGCTCCTAGGTTCCTGGGTAGTAAAAAAAAATAGCCATATTTAATAATACAATTATTAGATTATAGATGTTATGGGTTTTATTTTGGAAGAAAGCATTTCTTTTTTAGTGTGTGTTTGCATATTTATGTGCAGGTGCGTATGTGTGTATATGTGGTGGCCAGAGGTCATTCTTCTGGTGCTACCTGCCTTGTTTTGTAAGGCAAGGTCTCTCACTGGCTTGGAAACTGTCAAGAAAGTAGGCTAGGCTGACTAGCGGGTGAGCCCTGGGGACCCACTTGTCTTGGCCTCCCTAGTCATGAGATTACAAGCGGACGCCTGCTCTTTCTTCTCTTTCCTTTTCTTTTTTCTTTCTCCCTCCCGTCTTTCCTCTCTCCTCTCTCTCTCTCCCCCTCCCTCCCTCCTTCCCTCCCTCCCTCCCTCCTTCCCTTCCCTCCTTCCATATGGGGATTGAACTCAGGTCCTTAGGTTCACACGCTAAGCACTTTACTGACTGAGGTATCTCCCCAATCCTCACTTTAATCCCATTTGAGTCTTTTGAGTGAAAATGTACTTTGCGCAAACCATGGTGCATACTTTACAGGAGAAGAGAGTGCAGGGAGGCTTTTCCAGAGGCAGTTTGGGCTCCTTGGGCAGAACAGCTTTCTTCCAAGGACGCTCCTGGCCTGACGGAAATGAGTCAGAGCCGGAGGCCTTTCATTTCCTTAGAAACAGAAACAAGCTTAGGTGGTTAGGATGGGCAAACAGGACACTCTTTCTTGTATTTCTTGCTAGGCACATTAAAAACCCATATACTCAGGTTTTTTCCTCTCTGTGTGTATGTACGTATATGTACACACGTGTGTGTATTTGTGTGTACACATGCATGGAGGCCAGAGGTCAATGCTGAGTGTCACTCCTCAGGCACCGTTCACCTTCCATTTTGGTACAGTATCGGTGACCTGGAGCTTTCTGATTTGGCTTGACTGGCCAGGCATCCTCCTGCCCCCACCTCATGCTCACTAGGATTCGAGACTGGGATACATAATCAGAATGTGTAGGTAGGTGTTGAGGCTCTAACCCAGGTCCTCATGCACACAGCGCACTCTTCCTCCTGCACCGCAAACTCTCTTCCTCCTGCACCGCAAACTCTCTTCCTCCTGCACCGCAAACTCTCTTCCTCCTGCACCGCAAACTCTCTTCCTCCTGCACCGCAAACTCTCTGCCTCCTGCACCGCAAACTCTCTGCCTCCTGCACCGCAAACTCTCTGCCTCCTGCACCGCAAACTCTCTGCCTCCTGGGTTGCGTCCCAGACCTCCATATACTAGGATTTTGGTTGCATCTGTGTTAATTGAGTGAACTGTTTTGTGCAGTCAGGATGAACTGTTGTGTTCATATTCAACAGCAGCCCCCACTTCTAAAAGAAACAGAGCTAGAGAGCCTGGCTCTGTCCCTGAGGAACCTTCCTTCCCCAGCCTAGGACAGGAGATAGGTGTTCTTTTCTTCAGGCTAAAGGGGAACTCAATCCCATGTCATCACTCGGGAGAAACTGATACTTAGATGCTCTTGCCTTCAATTCAGTTAGACTTGAGAAGAGGAGAGGAGAGGGGAGGGGAGGGTTGGGGAGAGGAGGGGGGGGAGAGAGGAGAGGGGAGAAGAAGGCCAGAGAGATGGCTCAGAGAGTAAGGCGCTGGGTGCTGAGCCTAACGACCTAAGTGTGATCCTAAAGACCCATACGGTGGAAGGATAAAGCAGACTCCACGGATTTGTCCCTGACTTCCACACATGCGCTGTAGTGGAACACACACACACACACACACACACACACACACACACACATACACACGGGAAATGGAGAAGAGGAGAGAGAGTACCATTCACTCTTTGCAATAGATGTACTCATGGTGGCTTCAACTTCTTCTCTAACCTTAGCAGCCTCCTGCTGTCCAGAAGGACACAGCCAAAGACCACCAAGGAGATGAATGCTGTCATTGGTTCTTTGTTTGAAAAACTGTACTGGCACTATTTCCTTTTTTTTAAGGCACTAAAAGCACACATGGACATAGTTGAAAATGTAGAACTTAGAAAGAAGCTAAGAGACAGTAAAAAAAAAAAATCGCCAAACAGCAGTATCTTAGCCAAATGCTTTTGCTTTTAATGCCTAGGGCAGGTTCTTTCCAGCATTTTTCCTGTATGCTTTTTGTTTTTTTAAGAGTTATCGGTTTTGTTTATGTGTATGTATGTATGTATGCTTGTATGTATGTATGCCAGTGTGAGATCATGTGTACCATGTGAGTACATAGACCCATGGAGGACAGAAAAGGGTGTT